>NW_025798627.1:2473157-2704482 GCF_021613505.1 Equus quagga | reverse complement strand
GCACTGTCTGGAGCGAATCCAGGGCCTGAAACAGCTGCTTCATACGTTTCATCCCATTCTATCGCTGTTCATGGAGGGGAGAAAGCCCATCATGTATTACCTTTATTTTATTTATTACCTTTATTTTACTGAGAGGAAAATGATACTCTGAAAGAAGGAATGACTAACCTTTTTTGCTGGTTTGTTTTTCTTTTTTAAAAAAACAGTATCATAAATATTGCTTTGTAGGAGCCTTTTTTTTTTTTTTTTTTTTTAACCTGCGAAACACGAGCAATTCCCCACGTCATTAGATATTCTTCTACGGCATCATTTTTAATGACTGGTATTTTAGTGTAAGGATATGCCACAATTTATTTAACCAATCCTCGGAAAGCATTTTAACCTAAAATAGAAGTATTACCAATTCTAAGTAGTAAAAGTAAAAACAAAAACAAAAAGCTATGAATCATGGAAACTTCTCTTCAAGAAAATGAGTATTTTGTTGCCTTGGTACAAAGACTTAAAGCTGGCCCCCCAGTGTCGCCTGGCAGAGCCCCTGGAGTTTTGCTTTGACAGCAGATGCTCAGTACCTAGGTGAGCATGATCTGCATCTAAAAGGAAACCACGAGGTTCCCAGGCATCCCTCTTTGTCTTCTCTCCTCTCAGTCCCTCCACAATCTCATTCACCCTGCAGCTTGATTTACCCTAAAAAACTAACAGCACATACCAATTCTCTACAATTGGTGTGATGTACGTCCCTTCTTCACCTGGCCCGGCCCACCTCTCACCTCAGCTCGCTTCCAGAGTCCTGTACTCCAGCCCCTGTCATCTTCCCACGCCCTCAGGTCACTTTGCAAGCGCTGATGGCTTTGCTGGCAGCCTATCCCCCACATCTCACATGCCTGTCTTTCAAAACTCAGCTCAGATATTGCTTCACCTGAAGGCCTTCCATGACGTTACACCAACCCCGACCTGGAGTGGGCCGACGCCCGCACCCACCTCTGCACTGTGCACACCCTGTGCTCTCTCCAGGACTCATCACATGAAGTCATAATGCTCTTTCCCTGCCCTTCTCACCCACTCATTTGTAAATCCTTGAGGGTACCACGATCCTCAGCATCTTGTGCATGTCTGTGTTCAAGAAATGTTTAGTGAAGGAACTCAAACTGCTCTTTTAAATTTCTCACCCTATTTCATTCTTTGGCTCCCTACTGCCCTGAGTGCAAACATCCTGCCTGGTTTTCAGTATCCCAGTGGGCCCATCCCCAAATCCTCTTCCCCTCCACTCCTGGCACACATCCTCCCTCAGCCGGGCAATCTGCACGTCATCCTGACCCCTAGCCTCCTCATTCCTACCGCTAAGCGGCTATCACAGCCCGGGTTGCTCTCCTCATAGACACATCCAAGGGCAAATTCAAGACCTTTCTCCTACTTGAAGTTTTCCATGATGACTCTTTTCAATTTGTTTGTTTAGTGATAATACAAGCCTTCTTTAAGATGGTCTGATTTCAAATACTTGCTTAGTAATCTTTGATTTGTGTCCTGACATTTTGGTCATAAACCACACTCTATTCACCTGGCCCTCTCTTACTCTTACTGAGATTTCCTTTGAATCAGCACAGTGTTATTTTCTAATTTCACTTTATTTTGTAAATATATAAGGTCCAAATAAACGTAATTTCGGACTCACTTGTTGCTCCACGGGTTTATCAGATCGTCCCGTATAATCACGTCTTCCCCTGGAGGATGAATCTTCCTTGTACATTCTGTTATCGCTCCACAAAACTCTTAGAATAGTGTTATGCCCATAATCAACAATAAATTATTACCTTATTCATTGATTTTAGGTAGTTAAAACATTTTGCTAAATGTTTTAGAAAAGAATCATTCAATATTATAAAATAATAATAATTAATTATATTCTGTTATAAAAGGTTATAAAGGAAAAGTTCATCCTACCCCACTAACAGGATTTATACTTATTCTAAATCAATGGAGGCCAAAATAATGAGGTTTTACTTTATTTCACAGAGTCTTACAGTAGGAGGGGAAAGTCAAAACTACTTAATCCAATACGCCCATTCAACAGTCTTCCCCTCCATCAGCTCCACCATGAAGCTTTGCAGCAAAACCCACCGTGACAAGGAGAGCCCTACGTTCTGAAGGCAGCTCGGTTAGAAAGCGCTTCCTCGTGCTGTTTCCCTGCAACCTCCTCCACTTGTCCTAGTTTTGCCCTCTGGGGACCAAACAGAACAAGTGCACTTCTTCCACAAGACGGCACTTCTAGGATTTAGAGACAGTTATGATGGCCTCTCCCATCCCTCCCCCATCACCTTCTCTAGACTAAATCTCCAGACTCCTCATATGGTGCCATTGTTTCCATTTCTTTGCCATCTGTGTGTTTTTTCCTGAATATGATCCAGTTTGTCCACATTCTTCAAAGGGTGAGCCTGCATTACTCTTGATTAGGGGTTGCACATTCAGATACTTCCAGGGACCAGACCCGAACTAAAGGCAAACGTGTGGCTATGGCCCAGCGTCACGACAGGAGTGGTGGGAGCTGGACTTAAGCCCTGAGTTAAGGCTTTCCTATTCAAAACTCTAAACCCACCTGCTGGCCAAATAAGATTGGGACACGAGAGCCATATTTGCCCTTCCGGGCCACCGGGTATCTGAGGAAGGTAAAGCTGACTTTCACCTCCCTGACAGTAAAGAGGCAGCTGACATTATATTACACTAGCTATTACATGTGTGTGTGTGTATCTATAATATATACATGTTGTATGTAATATATATTTCATATAGAATAGCTATATATTATAATTATAACTTGTATATTATGCATTACATAATTTATATATTATATAAATGTTGAATTTTCCTGATCCCTGTGATCCTGGGAAACCAGGAAGGTTCAGAAAGCTCCCCCTCTTTGTGTTCTGGAAAAAGGAACCACCTTTCCCCACAGGGCTTCAATAAGACTCAGGGATGCCCCCCTTGTTTACAAGGCCAAACACAGACCCTCAAAATTCTCTTTCTTGGCCTCGTAAATGATTAGCTGAACTGCTCTTCCCAACCAAACTTTAGTTAAGCCTCTCTCCTTCCTCCAGACCCCTGCCCTTTGGCCCACCTCAGCATGAGCCAGCAGACAGCCCTCCCTCTGGAGCAGAGACTAGCCTCAGGGTGAAACACGCTCCTCTACTGCCCCGTCAGGCCTCCCTTTCCTCCCCGTCCCCTCCCCTAGGTCTTTGTTCCCCTCTCTCCATAAAGGGAAACTCTCATGCATGACTGTTCAGAAGCTTGCAGACCTTATGGTCCACGTGTTCTCCCTATTGCAATAGTCTCTTTCCCTTCCTTGCAATCATCCTAATAATGAGTATCTCCTTACCAAGTCCGGATTGGTGTTGTATTTGACAATATACATTATATTAGCTATTAATAATATAGTAATATTATTATCTTAGCCCATCTAAGTTTGTATTCATTTTAGTGATGACCAAGGTACACCACTGAGTCACAGTGACTGTAATTCTAAATCTCTTCCCAATATGCTGCTACTAAGTCTCAGTTTCCCTCTTGGAGCATATCCTCTTATCAACGGATTTTTTCTCTTTGGCAGATATCTCATTACCTCAGGCTAGTCAAGACAGTTTAGGATCCTGATTCTATAATATCACTGAGGTAAGTGTTTCCCTATCATTTCCTAAATTGGTCCAAGAACTTCCATAGCTTCATTCATGTTGTCAGTAAAACATGTTCATGAAACAGGACCAAAAACTGAGTCTTAGGGAATGCTTAGAAACCTTTCTCCTGGTCCGTTTTATTAATAGTTAATGTAGAGTTACTCTATAGGGAAATACAGAGCTAACACATTAAATGTGAAAAGTCATTGGCACTTCCTTAAGGCAGAGGCACTTAATACATATTTATTGAATGAATGGTTCAAGAAAGAACCACGTTTCAATGTAATAATATTGTTTCATTTAATTGAGCATTTTCACTAAGTTTTATCCTTATGAATTAAACAAAATACTAGTATACTCCTGAAAAAAACAACTGCCAACCAGCTCTGATCCACTTATTAGTCTTCTGAATAGATGATAATAGAACCAGTTTTTTTAAACTTTCATTCATTCATCGAACAAATATTAATTTTTATTTATTGCCTACCTACTGGGACCAGACACCATTCTAGGCACTGAGGATAAAGAAGTAAACTAAACCGAGTTGCTACCCTTGTTAAGCTCACATTCTAGTAGGGAGCAAGTAATAAACAAGGCAACCAATAAACACATAACATAATGTCAGCTTATAATGAGGGCCTTTAGAAAAATAAAGCAGGTTAGAGGAGAGGATGACGGGGTGGGGGGTACTTTAAACGGGTGGTCAGAGAAGAGATCTCCGAGAAGGTGACATTCGAGCAGAGACGTGAATCAGGGTAGGAGCACGCCACACAAACACATGGAATAGAGAACCCCCAGCCAAAAGAGCCGCAAAGGCAGAGGCCTGAGATGGAAACAGGGTCAGCTTCTTTGAGGGACAAAAAAGAAGGCCAGCGTGGCCACAGCTGAGAGAGGAGGGCAGGAAATGTGAGAGACGGGCAGGGCCCAGGTCACACAGGGCCTGGAAAGCCATAGTTAGGAATTGGATTTTGTCAGAGGATGACTGGAAGCCCCCGGGGGACTGAGAACGGCAGCAGGACACAGTCCACGCTTTGCTCTGAAGGATGGCTTTGGCTGTCGGCCAGAGAATAGACTGAACATGCTGAGAGGAACAGAGAGGACGTGAGCTTTTTCTGTGTGCCTTTCCTGTATCTCTTTTACAACTCGGGTAAGGACCTTTTTAGAGTTTTTAAATATTTCAGCACCAGTGAAATAGATGGGATTAGTCAAGTGTCCAATCAAAGATGCATGAGCTTTAGAATAGTCGCTTCAAAAGTTATTGTAAAGTTCACCCATCCATGAAATGTGAAATGCTTAGGTTGGAAATTACTTCCAGCTGTTCATGAAGATATACGTACCAGGAAACTAATGTAGTTCTGCTAATGTCAGAGCCCTGGAGGCAAACGGCTGGGGCTAGTCTTAACAATGCTTCTTTTAAGAAAATAGATGCCGGGGCTGGCCCAGTGGTGTGGTGGTTGGGTTGGCACACACTGCTTTGGCAGCCTGGGGTTTGCAAGTTCGGATCCCAGGCATGGACCTATACTCCACTCACCAAGTCATGCTGTGCTGGCATCCCACATACAAAATAGAGGAAGACTGACACAGATGTTAGCTCAGGGCAAGTTTTTCTCAAGCAAAAAGAGGAAGATTGGCAATGGATGTTAGCTCAGGGCCAATCTTCCTCAAGAAAAATGAAAAAAAGAGAGTAGATGCCAATGGCCATATCAAAGAAAACTGCATGAAAACTATAAAGCTATCGAGACAGAGGTAAAGAAGCAAGCGGAAATAATGTAGTAAAAATCTCTGCATTTTTAAATTAATATAACTCCAAGGGTGGGGTACTCTGTTTTTGATGGTGTAGGATGGTTGACTATTTTTGATGGTGTAGGTTTGACTGCTGTACAAATAGAATTAAGAGGTTCCCTTCCCTGGTGCATTGAACGTCATAATAACTCTGCACCATCAAATAAAAGTATTTCCAAAAATATGGGGTGGAGCCGGCCCTGTGGCCCAGTGGTTAGGTTTGCGCACTCTGCTTTGGTGGCCCAGGGTTTTGCCGGTTTGGATCCTGGGCACAGACGTGCCACCACTCATCAGGCCATGCTGAGGCAGCATCCCATATAGCACAACTGGAGGCACTCACAACTGGAATATACAACTATGTACTGGGGGGCTTTGGGGAGAAGAAGGAAAAAAAAAAAAAGATTGGCAACAGATGTTAGCTCAGGTGCCAATTTTTAAAAAAGAGATTTAAAAAAGTCTTAAAAAAAATATATGGGGTGGACACCTAAAGCAATGTGTAATCAAACAGTTATCATTACTACTGGTATGTGGCTGGGAAAACAAGACAAGACCATGAAAGGGGCCTATGCCTCTCCTCAGGGGTGGTGTGGGCTTGTGGTGCCCACAGCTGGCCCTGTCTGCCCTATAATTGGACCAGCAGATGCACCTGGGGGCGCCCCTACATCCCTGCACGCATCCTGTCTTGCCTTCAACAGCTTCCTTCTAAGAGGGAAGCAGTCCGTGCACGCCGTCGTGTCTGACATACTGCAGGGTGGTTTTACCCCGTCGCCATCTTTTCTCCACAGGCTGCGGCTATGGGTGTAGAATGGCAGGTGTCTGCCTTAGCCCAACATATGGCAACCCTCAATAATACCTGACATGCAATAACTCTACTACATGAAGAAATTCCCGGATGAGACAAGTAGTGTTACAAAATAGAATGGCCTAGGACATGTTTACCACAGCCCAAGGGGGGACCTGTGCCCTGATCAAAGTAGAATGCTGTGTTTATATCCCTGATTATGCCCACAATATTTCCTCCGCAATGGCCTTCTCATGTGCTCACGTACGGGCCACTGACAACCAGTCCACCCACCCAGCATCCGCTTGGATACAATCCCTCCCCTCCACCTGGCGACATGTTTTCTTTGGTGTCCTTGTCTTTTTACTGCTTTTATTTTCATGTTGTGCTCTCCATTGCTGTCGTGGACTCCCGCTACAGTGCTCCTCTCTGTGTCTGGCTCGAGGGAAGCCGCGGAAAAATGGCGCAATAAGACTGTAAGGGCCATTCGGGCACATGGGGCGTGGAGTGTAGGGGCATTAGCCCGCATGCCCCTTTAACGGCCATGTGTCCTTGAGGCTTCTTATCCGGGTACATGCCAACACTCAGGATGATAGCAGGCCTGGGCTTGGCCACCCCAGCTGCTTTCTCGTGCGATAATTGGTACAAAGACCCTCAAGGTCTCGAGGAGGCAGTGGGGTAGAGGGGGGGTTCTGGTCCTTGGAATGCAAGTCATACAGGAATGATCCCCCTTGGCAAGCATGCAGCCTTTGTTCCTCTGCCCACTTAAGCAAGCTTCTCTCAGGGGCCAGCAGCGGGTGCACATTGCTGTCCAGCCGGCCGCCACTGGACCTTCCCTGTACATAACTCCCAATAAACCTATACGTCTCATTAAAAACAAAACAAAACAAAAACTCTGCATTTTAAATACGCTTTGTGTGCTATTGACAGTAAAAATTACACTTGTAAATGTATTAAATTAGAACTCTATTGTACAACACACTCTGCTAGTGATTACTCAAAACCTACCACCATCCTCCACCTTCTGCCTTGTTGACAGAACCCTGATTTGGTTCAGAGAAGCAGTGTATCCAGTCTCACATGGATCAAAATTGGTCTAAACTAATCATGATAATCCTTCCTTGCTTTTCCATCTCCCTATGCAAGCGGAGGTGGCCATGTGACCCACTTCTGGCCAACGAGGCATAAGCAGAAATCTGCTGGGAGTGTGGTCTGAGAAAGCTTTAGCCTTCCTGATAAAAAGGGTTGAACATACCCGGCCTCCTCCCCGCCCTCCTTCTTTTTGCCCTATATTTGGGCATGTTGGCTACTATTCAATGTACTGCAACCATGGGGCAAGGCCAAGAGATTTACCACAACACTGGCCACCATCTTTAGCCACCAGACCAACACCATCAGACTCCTATTTCCAGACTTCTTGTTAAGTAAGAAATTGAAACTCATGTGTTTAAGCCTCTGTAAACTGGGTTTTCTGTTACTAGCAGCCAAATACATTTTTAATTGAGACCCTTTAAATCACCAATATTCTAGGAAAATAAAATCCACCATTATCATTTATAATCAAAGTAAGGAAAATATACCTGCCCACAGTCAGTACTAATTGGGAAATCTCACTCATGCTAACTTCAGAATATCATCAAAAAGCATCTATCCTGAACTTCCAGGCTTCTCTTAGATTTGTTCTGGCTTAATTAAAAAAAAATAATAATGGCCTATTGGGAAAGACAGCTAACTATAGGGGGGTTTACTGCCAGGCTGAAGAGGGAGTGAGTACCCGGTGTAAAGAGAGGGACAGACTCCAGAATGAACTCTCACCTGCTTTGACTAGGTTGGCGAGTTCAAGCCCTCGTACTGTGACAGCAATTAGTCGCATATCAGCCCGTCTCTATGCTTGGAATTCCCAGTCTGATTGTAGACTTGTGAAGAAAGAACCTCCAGGACAAGAACACCCACTTTGATGAGCTCAGACCTAGGAGAAAGAAGTACAGAAACCTTCTGAATACAGAACATATGTTATGTATACTCTACTGTCACTCGTGCCAAGTGAATAAATACTTATTACTTATTAGCATTTGCTTTCTCTTACCTGGTTGATGTGGAAGGGAACGAGGTGCACACTGGTTCAAGACTGCCTTTTTCTCTTTGCTTCCTTTCTTTCTTTCTTTTTTTTTCCGTGGCATCTGTAAAGCATTTCGCTTTCTAATTGTGGATCACATAGTGCTTTCATGGCTCACGTTACTGTCTTTCAACTTTCAGCCCCTCTTTCCACCCCAACTCTTAAATGAGAAATAAAACAAAATGAAAAAGGAGGCCAGTTGGAATTTATTTTCCTCTCTCTGTAGCAGATGTTAAATTCAAACTTCTTAAATGAGGGAATATTAAAAGCAGCATCTTTTTATCCCAGAGCAACTGCCCCTGCATCCTAAGTGCCAGCCTCGGGAGGAAACCTCCCTGATCTTTCTATCCATGGTGCAGAGGACTCCGAGCTCCCACTGGCTCAGCCTGTGTCCCCTGCGGGCCTTGGGCAAGACTTTGAATCCCTCTGGGTCTCAGTTTACTCATCGGACGGGGTCAGATGAAAGAATCTCTGAAGTTGTTCCAGCTCCTAAGAGTCAATGAATTGCCTCAAAAATTTGAATGTAAAACCTCTGACGGTTTTTATGAGAAAAGTCACTTTCCCTCTTTTTTCCAGTTCCTTTCCTTAATAACCAGGGATCATCTCATTACTTCGGTTTTATGAGGGGTTTGTTGCTAATCTCAGTCACTTGCGATGAAAGCTCTCTGTTAAAGTAGGTGTTTGAGAAGCTGCCTTTCAATCGGATACACGGTTTTAATCGGTTTAGAAAGCTTCTCACGACAAATATCGGTACTTCTCTGCTCTGCTTCCACACTTTTGATGTCAGAGCTCCTTATTGCTCATAGCTGACCACAGCACCTGTGTGCTATTAAATTCTCTTTCTCTATTGCCCTCCTCTCCCAGCCTCTCCACCTCTGCCCCTCTGTCTGTCTCTCTCCCTCCCATATACACCCACACATTTGTTCTGATCCTTCTGGCTAATTCAGTTTTCCAAACTGAGGTCAAGAATCCTTTGACTTCCGTCCTGCCCAGCAGCTCCATCTGATTCACAGGCATCCGTCCTGTGTTCTTTATTCTCTCCGATAAATGTCGTCACCTCACAACTCTCAGACAACAGATCCTCACAGATGGAACTTTTCGAATGTGCCTTTCTCGACAACCAGCTGGATCCTTCTCACAATGGTGGGTTAGAGACAAGGTGAAGGGTTAGAAAGAACTTTCTTTGCTCTTTCTCCTTAAAGGCTAGAAGTGAAGATATGAGCACTATGGCCACCATAGTGGGGGACAGTAAGAAAAGGTAAGATCCACATTCACACAATTCCTCTTCTTTGTAACTCCAGAAAATGCCTGAGGCCAATTCACTTAAGACATTTAAATTTTATAGCCCATTTTACCGCATCCTAAGCCTCCGATTCTGCCCAATTTCGTCATATTTTGACAAATGAAAGGTGATTTTGCTGTTAAGCGGCCTAAGGAACAGAAACATTTGCTCCAGAGAAACACAAGAAGCCAAGGAGCATCGGCTTGGTTCGCATTTCTCATCGTTATCACCCAAGAACATCTAGCACACTTTTTTTCTCCTTCCTTGTGGGGAAGCCGAAAGCTTCAAGGCCCAACTCCGAGCCACATGGTTTTCATTTCCTGGCCTCCTCCCTCAGCCCCCACAGCCCCCGCCGCACACACAAGGCCCCATCCTCTGTTTGCACACTCAAGACACTGTCACTTGTACATTTTTCACAGAAGCAAATGAGACATAAAAAGTCACCACTCCACATACATATCAGCCCAAATAATAAATGGCTGCCTGCTGGCCCCATGCATTCCCTTGATTAGTATTAACCCTTACGTTTGTTCAGAACTTCACAGCTCACAAAGCACTTTCACATTTACTAATCTCACAGAGTCCTTACCCTAAGCCTGAGAGAAGGGCACACCCTTCTCTTCACATTACAGACAGCCAAATGGCCGTGTGAAGAGGTGAGGTGACAGGCCAAGGCCACACAAGTCAGGGGCAGATCCAGGACTCAAACCCTGGCCTCTGACTCCAGGTCCAGAGTTCATTTTTCTTCCCTACAGCTATAACCTGTGCGACGTTCTCTCGTTAGATTGGAGACAAACGTGAATCAGGGCCTGACTGGGCAATGGTGGGTTCCAGAAAAGGTTGTCTTAGAAGACGCACTGTGAAGTGGTGCTAAGAAGCTGGGCTGTGGAGCCAGAGAGGCTACATGTGAATCTGGGCTCTGTCTCCTAATAGCTGTGTGATAGTACATGATTCCAGGGCATTTTGTTTACACTGGGCTTCATGCGAATCACACTGCTGTGTGAATAGTGTCCTTGGAGGTCTTCAGTGAAGTTGTCCTGGGAATTAGTTGACTTCCTTGTGACTCAGTCATCCCACCTGAGAAATGGGCATAATGATACCTACTTCCAAGGCTGTTGTGGCAACTGAATAAAGCATATGAAGAGCATATAAAGCCTGGCCCAGTGACAGACACCTCACAATGCTCTGTCCCCTTTGGAGACTATTCTCCTCATCCCCATCTCCTTGACTCTGTCTCCCCCCATTTCTCTTTCTGCGGAAACATTTGCCTCTAATGAAAGTCTTCCCCTCATATCCTCCATGCTCTCTGCCACTCCCATGGCCAGGACACGTCATGGCAGTCTGTCATTAACAATCAAGATGACCCACAGGCCCAGGATGTCCCTCATCTAACTCATCTACTAGCTGAGGTTTCTTAATACCTGTCCTGTCCCTTAAGGGAATTGCTCTCTCTACAAATGGGATGAAGCTACTACACAAACAACAACAAAAAAAGATGAAGTCAACGTAAGAGGCTCCGAGTTATTATTCAAAGAAATGGTCAGACTCTTATTAACTGCCAAGAACCCAGTTTTAAAATCCACCTCTGAAAAGTACAAACAGAACCTAGGAGACAGAGATGTGGACAGAGGTCTAACCACCAACACAGAAAGATGGGAAGCCTCACGGAAGGAAGGGACTGCAGCAACGCTAGAAGAGGGACAGGAGGGAATTAGACTGAACCGCCCTGGGATTTCCAGACTGAGAGGAGGAGGACATCAGAGCACCTGAGGACACTCTGCCGACTTCTTTTGTATTCCTGGTTTCAAGCTGACCCTGTGGGCTGAGGGCCAAATTTCTGCCAACCAGATCCAGCCCAGCTGCGGGTCTCTTACCCGTGCAAAGCCACCAGGCAAACACATGGAATCTTGCCCCTTACCTTTTGTCTGCTCTCCTCTGCATGATTTTAAACCATGGAGCATTAACAGAGTCCCTGAAGTTAGACCTGGGACAGTCTATGCCTAAGCTCCTCACCCATGTCCACCGATGGGACAAGTAGATGTGATATACAACTTGGGAACACCCCTGGAGAACTTGTAGGTGATCAGGCCAGAGGTGTTCGTTCAATTCCATGCACATTTGCTGGGCACCTTCCTGCCACACACTAGGCCCCACACTGGGCATTGGCCTTAGAAAGCTGTGTAGGGCATGAGACTGGACCCCAAGGACTCATGCTATGATGGGCAGGGAGGCACGAGTTCGGCTCTAGCTATTTGCTTTAGTTATTATCTCAATTGCTTTCATTTTTTTCTCTTATTTACTTTGTCTTTTTTTTCCCCAAGGGGGATGGGGAGGACAGACCCAGGATCTGCTAATAATTTGCAAATCTTGACACTCTGATGATACCATCTGGAAATATCTCATTCCCTAGCATCATTTTACAAGTTGCTGGCAAAACATAAGCACCCATCTTTTTTAAGACTTTGCAATTGTGAAATAATAGATGTATATATTGGCCTCTACTCCAGTTCCTAGCACAGAGATCCTAAAACTCTTGTAATTTCCTAAGCGATAAGAGCATTAGGAACATCTTTTCTATTGATATTTGGTCTTTGATTCTGTCCCTGACACAGAACTCGTATATCTCTTGGAATGTCCTGGGTGATAGGAGCATCTTTTGTTCTAATGAGGCGATGCTTGGTGGGCTTCTGGCTGGGGGCTGGTCACCAGAAAGACCAAGCCATGATTAGAAGCTTGGAACTTTCAGCCCCCTCCTCGATCCTCCAGGAAGGGGAGAGGGGCTGGAAATGGGGTTAATGATCCATCATGCCCACATGACGAAGCCTCTGTAAAAGTCCCAAATGTATGGGGTTTGGGGAACTTCCAGGTTGGTGACACGTGGAGGTGCTAGGAGAGTGGTGCACATGGAAAGGGCATGGAAGCTCCGCGCTCCTTCCCACATACCTTGCCCTACGCATCTCTTCCATCTGAATGTTCATCTGTACCCTTTATCATGTTCTTTTATAATAAACCAGTAAATATAAGTGTTTCCCTGAGTTGTGTGAGCCATTCTAGCAAATTATTGAACCCAAGGAGGGGGTTGTGGGACCCCTGATTTATAGCCACTCAGTCAGAAGAACAGGCGACAACCTGGGACTTGAGATTGGCATCTGAAGTGAAGCCTTGGGGGACAGTCTTGTGGGACTGAGCCTTCAACCTGGGGGATCTGAAGCTATCTCCAGGTGGATAGTGTCAGCATTGAATTGAATTATAGGACATCCAGCTGGTGTTGCAGAGAATGGCTCGGTGGGGGAAAACCGCCATACATTTGGCGACCAGAAGTGTCAGAAATGAAGTGTTTTGTGTGAGTAGTAAAAGAGACAAAAGGAGGAAGAGTGAGTTTTTCCTTCTCAGTCATAAAATGAGGGAGATGATTATTTACATTTTAAAAATAATAAATTATTTTTCCTTAAAAAAAACCCCAGTAAACCATTTGTGGTGCCTTCAAAGAATATTAAATTAACAAAATCCACCTTTAGCTTAAAGTCTTTATTCCACAGTGAGGTTTGTCAGGTATCAAGGGCTGTTTTCTGCCGAAAATTGTCTAGGGACTGGCTCCAAAGGTTTGCAAGCCACCAGTTAAGGAGCTGGCTTTTGTTTTCATGGGTTCTGCTGCCCCCTGTCAGAAGCTAAGAGTGTCACAGGAAATAGAAGTTTTTGAATAAAGGTTTTTACAGAACAACGGTTTATAAGATTTCCTCAATCACATGATGAAATAGGATATTCTCACACTTTGTGAATTAAAACCAGAGAACTATTTGCTTAAAAATGTGCCTGTCTGCTTTGCTGCCTAGAAGTTCTTGCGCAAAAGAAATAATAATCACAGTGGCAACAATCTGTCTGAAATAATCCAGGCAGCTGAGCAGCAGACAGGTGCTGGCCCAGCCCACAGGCTCCTGCTTTTCCCCGACCACCGGGGAAGACACCTGAGCGAATGGGCGACTTCACCACAGAGCGAGGAGGGGCATGTGGGTACTAGGTGCTGGGGGAGCACACGGATGCAGCACCTTAGCCTGTGGTTTCCCAATCAAGTAAAAGGAGTCCATTCTTGAAGAAGGAGCAGGAGCCAGCCCAGTGAAGTAGGAAGCATAGGGCTTTTCCTGATAGTGGCAATTGTATGTGCCAGGGCAGGGAAGCCCAGGAGAGGGTGGCAAGTTCAGGCCACAGCAAGAGGGGAAGTGAATTATGTGGTGAGCTTATGCCCTGCAGCCCAGCTGCCATTCCTCTGCCTGACAACTGCCGGCCCTGGGGCCACTTCATCTCACTGCCTCAGAGTACAGCCAGACCACAGGTGAAGAAAAAGGAGAGCAAGGGATTCCTGAGGTGGACAGTTGAGCAAAAAATCTCACGAAAGTGCGAGCAGCTGCCCTGTGTTCTGCATGAGTTCCATTTACATCCATGAGAGGTGAAAGATTGTGCTAGCTAACTAAGCCGCCATCTTAAGACTTGAATCAGGAAAGGGAGCCATTAAAGAGCCAATAAGGATTTGCACATAATCAGAGCTACTGTTCCAAGACAACAGAAAGAAACACCTAGGAAAATCCTCAGTGATCATCTATGGATTTGAAAACTCAACCTATGGAGATACTTAAAATTTAGTGCTCCTTTTCCCTCTTTCCTCTCAGTGCTGGGCATATTGCTTCACCTCAGAGAGAAGTTTTGTCAGAATACACACCCACCAATCATTAATCATTTACAGTTTTCCATTATTTATCTCATTTCCATTTAGCGCATCATCTTTCAATGAGTCATGTTTTCCCTTTGATCAGCCTTTAGGCAAAATGTTTCCATTTAATTTTTTCTCTCCCTTTAGTTCACTCTCCATCAAACATTAAATATGCATTTACTCCAATGCGCTATAATAAGGTTTTCCATTCTCCTCGTCTCCTGGTCACTCCTTTGACTTTATCGGTCCTAAAGGATTTTGGTAAGAAAATGATACTACTCCAAAAAAATGATAATTTTCTCATTAGTCTAGAATAACAGGGTCAAAAACTAATTTTGATAGTTAAAATGGTTAAAAGTAACACTACACACATGCATCAGTGGAAAGAGTATAGGCTTGGAGTCAGACCAGCCATGGTTCAAATAATGGCACTGCCACTGTAACCTCCCTGGGCCTTCACTTTCTCCTCTATACAATGGGCATAATCAACGTCTACTTCATAAGGCTGTTGTAAGGAACAAATGAGCAAGTAGAAGATAAAATGTTTTAGAAATTACAAGGCACTAACCATATGTAAGGCATGTTGTTAAATTGCTTATCGAATGAATTAGGTTTCATAATTTTTCCTTTTGAACACCAAGGTTCTAATCATGAGCACATTCTTTATTTGCACGTATCTCACTGTTTTAGGACCTTGCCAAAGCCAGGAAGGATTCTCTTCTCTTTGCTAGACTCCGGTTAATTAAGTGATTCTTATAAAACTAGCAAGATAAAAATTTCAGCACACAAGAAACCAGCATTGCATTCAAAAAGGATTTTGCTTCATGTCTTTTTTATTTTTTATCCAAGAAAATATTAAATAATAATTAGTTATCATCCATCCCTTTTCAGACCACTTTTTCTTCCCCCAGAAGTCCAAATGGTTTGGGACCCTTGAAGACAGAGAGAGAGCTCAGGTAGGGAGGCCCTGGTAACCTCTGTGGACTGGACCCACTGACTGCATCGATGGACTAGTAGCTTGATCCCTTTAATAACATTTCTTGGACAGAAGTGATTGACAACGTTAATATCTATTTACAAATTTTTCTTATAAGAGCAAGAAAAGGCTATTTTTAAAAAACTTTAAATACCATTTATTTTTCTTTCCCTTTACCCCTCTACCCTTTATCCTTTGACCTTGTGCCCATCCCCCAACCCCCTTCCCCTCTGGTAACCACTAATCTGTTCTCTTTGTCCAGGTGTTTCTTTATCTTCCACATATGAGTGAAATCATATGGTGTTTGCCTTTGTCTGGCTTATTTCGCTTAACATAATACCCTCAAGGTCCAACCACATTGTTGCAAATGGGATGATTTTGTCTTTTCTATGGCTAAGTAGTATTCCTCTGTATATATACACACCACACCTTCTTTAACCATTCATCAGTTGATGGGCATTTGGGTTGCTTCCATGTCTTGGCTATTGTGACTAATGCTGCAGTGCACATAGGGTTGCATAAATCTCTTTGAATTGTTGATTTCAAGTTCTTTGGAGAAATACCCAGTATTGGGATAGCTGGATCATATGGTATTTCTAATTTTTTGAGAAATCTCCATATTGTTTTCCATAGTGGCTACACCAGTTTGCATTCTCACCAGCAATATGAGTGTTCCCTTTTCTCCACATCCTCTCCAACATTTGTTATTTTTTGTCTTAGTGATTATAGCCATTATAACAGGTGTAACGTGATATCCTAGTGTACTTTTGATTTGCATTTCCCTGATGATTAGTGACGTTGAACATCTTTTCGTGTGTCTGTTGGCCATCTGTACATCTTCTTTGGAAAAATGTCTGTTCATATCCTCTGCCCATTTTTTGATCGGGTTGTTTGTTTTTTTGTTGTTGAGTTGTATGAGTTCTTTATATATTTTGGAGATTAACCCCTTTTTGGATATATGATTTACAAATATTTTCTCCCGGTTGGTGGGTTGTATTTTTGTTTTGTTCCTAGTTTCCTTTGCCTTTCAGAAGCTCTTAAGTCTGATGATGTCCCATTTGTTTATTTTTTCTTTTGTTTCCCTTGACTGATTAGACATGGTATTTGAAAAGATGCTTCTAAGACTGATGTCAAAGAGTGTACTCCTATATTTTCTTCTAGGAGTTTTACGGCCTTACATCTTACCTTCAAGTCTTTAATCCACTTTGCATTAATTTTTGTGTACGGCAAAAGACAATGGTCTACTTCCATTCTTTTGCATGTGGCTGTCCAGTTTTCCCAACACCATTTACTGAAGAGACTTCCTTTCTCTACTATAAAGAAGAGGCTATTGTTTTTGCTCTAAGAGAAATATTAAAAAGTAGGATCCGTGGATAATTTCCAGTGGAAACAAAGAACTATTATGAAAATTTGCAGAACATTAGCTGCTTGTTTCCTTACCTTGTTAATGACATGAATACATGGTCTCTTGGGGGGCTGGCCAGAGTGCTGTAATGCCATATACCAGGGACCACACTGACAGCTCATCCATCCCAAGTCTTCATGTGGAAAATTCCAGGAAGCCCCTCGGCCTGCCAGTCAAATCAGCCATGGTCTTTTGGAAGCTTCACTATTAACCATTTCCCCTGAAAAATAGAGAATATTCTAGATCCCTTTGTGGTATAAAAAATCATTTTCCTAATACCTTCCAGATCCCTAAAGATTAGATTTTTAGGGAAAGACGCAAACAAGCAAGTAATTTGAAGAACATGAAACCAACTCGATATCGCTTCCCTCCACAATTGGCCCATGTTCTCCTGCACTGGTTGGCCAGCACTGAGGCCGAACCCAGCAAAGCCACAGTTACAGTTAAGGAGATGGGAGAAAGGTGTTGGGCGGGGGCCACAATTTGGTCAGTCTGAGTGTCTTCTTGGAACTAATTCTGTTCTGAGAACACTTGCTGGATAAACTCTTTGTATAAATCTATGCTCTGGGGCAAGGAAATGAGCTAGGGATATTGATCTTCCTGCAACATGGTTCTGTTCATGCTCTTTCCCTATTTTAAAACCTTCAATAAATATTTGTTGAATAAATGAATGTTGAATACTCAGTGGTTACCCATCGCCTATAAAGAACAGCCTTGGAGGCTTTCCATAAACTGAAGCCAAAGTACATCTCATTCGTTCATCTGTTCAATACATACGTACTGGGTACCCAGTAAGAAAGGAACCGTACTTGGTACTGGAGCCTCAGATTTGAATAGACATGTCACATACTGGCCCTAACTTCTTGGGGCTGCATCTGATCTTCTACTATTTCTTATTACTAAGGCTGCCCCCAGTCCACGCTTTCTTAGACACAACCCAAGCTTCCACTCCTTTGTCAATGCTCTTCATCCTTCCCTTCCAACACCGTATGTGCAATTCTAACTTTTCCCCAAAAGTTAAGCTCAAGTGCTCCCTCCTCCTTAAGCTCCCTCTTAACCACACTTTCTCTCCTCCCTCTCCCACATGAAGGAAGCTGTCCTCTGAACTCTCTGAGAACTTGACCTGCAGCTTTGTTTTAGCATTATCTCCTCTATTACTGTTACTTCAATATTCTCCCCACTATCTTTCAGGGAAGGACCTTGTCAACTATACCTACAGCAGCTCACCTTTAAGAGGTAGGCACTTGGTAAATATTTGTCAAGTAAATGAGTGAATGAAGGAAGTCCTCATGACTTAAGTTGCAGATACTTTGTTTACACCCCTGAGAATACATTTCACAAATACCCTTAAATGCATGATTTCATAAACCAAAAAGGCCATTTGTTCAAGATTATTCAATGCAATGAAAATGTAAAAATGCCCATCCAAAAATGAAAATGTGTTGAACTGCGAATCTCATTAGTTAAGTATTTGAGGCAGAATCATGTCACTATCTCCAGAGAAATAAAGTTTGAGGAGTGTGCTTCTGACCACTGAATAACACCAGTTCCTTCTAAAACGATTTAAGGTTTGAACAGCAAATCTACGCTTCCAAGTCTTCAACTTGAATCCCCTACTCCTCTCGCTCCTACTATTGCACCTCCACTTTCTCCGTCCACCTGGGCTGGCGAGCGACAGTAGAGAACGCCTGGGAATTTCTTGAGATTATCAGGCAATCTTAAATGTCCCCAAGGAGTTCCTTCTCTTATTCCCTCGAGTTGTTTCCAGGGTGCTTTTCCTCAAGCCACTTACCAATCTCCATCCCCTCTAATTTCAGCAATGACAACAGCGATCTCCTCTCTCATGAACTATATTTACAGCAACAGCTGTTACCTTTGTCAAGCACTATGCTTAGGCATTTTACCTTATAGGCATTATCTCAGTTCATCTTCCCAAGGACCACCACTTATTGAAGTAGGTACTCATATTATCCCCATTCTACAAATTAGTAGACTGAAGCATAGAGAGATCAAATAACTTGCCCGAGGTCACAAAGCCACTAAGCAGCATATCCAGGTTATGAATCCAGGACTTGGCTATGACAAACTCCAGAGCCAACTGGTAAGCCTGTACTATCTGGACTCCCTGTTCTACTCTTCTCTTGGGGCTTGGTAACGGCAGGGAGAGGATTCTCAACAGGCTTCTGGCTCTAGCCCCAGTCCAGCTCAGACCAGCTCAAGAGAGTGAGCCTCTATCCCTTCAGTCCAATGTTCTCCTACAACCCATGTCAACTAGAAGGTAGGAGGAGAAGCAATGTGTATATACACCTATGAGGTTTATTAACTACATTGACCTAACCAGCCTGTCTTAGTCAGTTTGGGGTGCTGTAACAATACCAAACACTGGGTGGCTTAAATAACAAACATTTGTTCCTCACAGTTCTGGAGGCCGGAAGTCCAAGATCAAGGTGGCACCAAGATCCAGCATCTGGTGAGAGCCTGGCTGCTTCCTGGTTTACAGATGGCCATCTACTCATTGTGTCCTGACAAGGCAGAGTCGAGAGGGCTAGTTATATCTTCTCTTAGGACACGCATCCCATTCCTGAGGGCTCCACCCTCGTGACTAAATTACCTCTCAAAGACCCCATCGCCTAATATTATCGCATTAGGAATTAGGGTTTTAACCTTTGAATTTTGGGAGACACATTCAGTCTATAGCGCAGCCTTATTGGAAAAACCAATTGATTTAATACAACAATTTCTCCTCTTGTCCCATTTTGATTTCACCCAGGTTTCAGCAAAGTACCATCCTGGGAGTGTTCTGATCACCTCTTGGCCATCTATGTCGATAGGCCCAGTTGCTTCCACACCTAAATAAGCACTTCTGTCCCTTTTATTACCATATCATTACCACAATGGGAATGGAGTGGTGCCCTAAACTACTGCTTCTCAAACTGTAATGTACGCATAAATCACCTATGATCTTATTAAAATGCAGATCCTCATTCAGTAGGTCTGGGTTGGAGTCTAACGTGTTTCTAAAAAGCCCCCAGTGAGACCACTGCTGCTCATCTCCAGACCACACTTTGAGCAGCAACCACCTAAACACTTGGTACATGAACTGTTTCTTCCTTGGTGATCATGTTGATGCTAAGTGATTTTCTTTCCGAACGTGTAAATTATATTCTGCTTTGGTGATCAAAACCACGCAGATCATTCAGTTGCATATTACATCTTTTAAATATTACATACTATAGACACCAGTTGTTCTTTACCAGGGTTTTCAATTGTTTTGAATTTTTTGTACGTCTGATTTTCCTCCTCTAGGTCTGTTTCTAATGTAGCAATAAAACTGCTTTTCTGTTTTGAGACTCTGGCATGCCACGGACAAACTTTGCATGCCTACATCCCCCACCCGCATTGTCTTCCTTTCAGACTCGGAGAAAGATGTTTCTCTTCCCATTGAAGAAAATCCCTCCCTCTAGGGACTGACTTCTGTTTCCATCTCATCAGCAGCTCATTCAAGTAGCTCCCTGCTTTCTTTCGCTCATCAGCCTCCTCTATTTCATCTAGCCCCAAATTTCTCTACAGTAATACTGATAGAGAACTGTCTCATTACAGTATTTAAAAACGTATATACAGCAAACGTACAAAAAATTTAATTGTTGAATTTAGAGGGAGAATATACAGGTGTTCATTGTACTAGTCTTCCAACTTTTCTCAATATTTGAAAAACTTTACAAAGTTTGGGGGGAGTTAGACATAGGAACAATTAACAATTGATCCTATTTGCAAGTTTCTTCCTAGCACAAAGATATTCCAGGATAACACTTCAAACTAAATCCCCTCTAGAGCCTCTCACTCACTTGCTAAAAATCTCCTTCCAAAAAAATTTAGTATTAGGCCATAAAAAACAAAGTCTATTTGTCCCACGTAACATTCAAGTATGTCCTTTTATATTCTTTTTAGATTACAAAATAGACTATTAAGAATAAATTTTTTAAAGTTTTTCTAGCGTGAATGCTAGAAATGTCACTGACCTATACTCTAAACTTACTCCCTCCTGCCTATAAATCTTGACTACCTTGCGAATCTAAATTCTCTGTCAAGTTGCCTTAAATTCTATGGCTTCCTATCCATGTTTTTTTAAAAGTGTCTCTGTGCCCTGCCTGCCTTCCTCCTCCAATCATACCATACACCCCAGCCCTCACAGGTGACAACCAGGCCCCTGAACAACTGCATTCCAAAAGGAGCATCAAGCCACCAGTGCTCCCACCCCTGCGCTGTGCACCTGGCTCCAACTGTGCTGCAAGAGGCTCTGAGGACCAGAGCATCGACATCTTACATGTTTTAGCTTGCTTTCCCCAGGACTGATGCAGAGCTTTACCCAACGTAGGTATTCAAGTATTTGTGAAATAGTACTTCAAGTTACTTCCTAGGCAACTGCTGCCTAAAATGATACGCTTTATACATCATGCTTTAATTTTATTAGACATATAAGAGTCCTGCTCAGTCTGAGTGGTTTTCAACCTAGGGAGATTCTGCCCTTCAAGGGACGTGAGACACTATTGGAGATATTTCTGGTTCTCACAACCAGGATGGGGGTGCTACTGGCAGCTAGTGGACAGAGGTCAGGGAAGCTACTCAACATCTTACAACGCCCAGGGCAATGCCATTGCAATGAAGATGTATCTGGCTCAAAATGTCAGTAATGACCACTGAAAAGCCCTGTGACGGCTGTGGTTAACCTTATGGGATTTAAGCAGCATTAGAAACCAAAGAACCAAACAAGTGAAACTCTAGCTACAACTGTCTTTTTCAGTTTCTTATTTAATAAAAAAAAAAAAAAGTCCTTAGGTTTTTCAACATTAAGTTCTCGTTTGGAAAACAACCCCAAGAGCTCAATATTAAAATGGCACAACCACAACAAAGTGTAGTCCAATAACAGAGTCAACTAAGATTAAAAACTGGGCTAAGACTTTAGATATATAAGTTTATTCATCTGGTGGTACTTGATGCTCACAGGGCACCGTACAACAAATTTAAAAAATACAATACGAAAAAATTGAACAGCCAAAGAGATCAATTCCATTAGAGGGCCCACAGAAAAACCAACAAAAGCCCACAGAAAAACCCACCCACTGTCCCTTTAAGAACATTAATTTCTTCCTGCTTAGTTTGGCTTTAAGAAACACTAAAAGAAAATGAGAAAGAAAAAGTCCTTGAAAGATAGGTAAAACTTCACATAGCGTCTTTCACGTGAGTATATCACAAAATGCTTCCCTTATTCAATAAGCATATAAAACAATCCAAACATCTTTGAGCCTCTATTTGGTCCCAACTTTTAAGGCTGTAGCCTTCAGTATGTCTGTCACATCTCTGTCCTCAGATTATTTGAATCAGTAAAAAGTCACGTAAGCTGCAGATGTCTCCTTCACTCTTTGCCACTTTTCATAAATAGCAAGGGCCCAAGAACACTGAAGTCACGCAAGTATCTGAAGTGAAAATATAACTAAATTTTCCCAAGACTGGTTTGGGATCAAATTTTGACTTTGAAATCTAATTATATCCTTCAGTTTTCATGATTAGTTATTACTGAAGGTCATTTGATATCAACTATAGAGAACAGCAACATTTAAAGTTGCATGGGGGCTACTGTTACAAAAACTTCTAATAGAAACATGATTTTGGAAATTTTTTAGTACACATTGACATGTTGTCACAGTTATGTCACATAAGGGACAATGAGGAGTTAGAAATTCTGCCTGGACAATCAGTTAATGCTCAATATCAATTTTGTAGAAGTCAATTACAAGCTGTTTCTCATGTAAGCCTCCAAACGGGGAGCCCCAAGCGTTACCAGTTCAAAGAACCAACCTCCGAGTCCCAGTATAACATTTTCCTTACAGAGGCAGAGCCATCCCAGGCTTACGCTGCTGCAGAATCCCATTTCCCGTCAGAGTTCACAGAAGTACCAACATAGGGAGACAAAACAAAATAGCTAGTAGTAAAAGGACTAAAACTAAGAAATTCGTGGCCAGAAAATTAGGAACAGCTGAAAATAAAATAGTTACCAAAAAATCTAAGTACTGCCTTAATACTTGGTTCCTCTAGAATTAAGTGGTATTTTGGTTTATGCTTAACACCTCAACTTATTACCTAATTACTAAACGTACAACTACGCAAACGCGGACATTTTAGCTGCTGCCATTGTGTACTATCACAGCACATAAGCACTATGTAACTAGATGGATCTCCCCTTTACCATCATACTGCATTTCTTAAGGGCAAGGGGCAAGTCAAAAGCACCTTTGAATCCCCTATTCTAAGCACAGTGGCTGGTATACAGTGGGTGCTTAACAGGTATTTACTAAATACATTGTTGAGTAGTGGCCTATGACACGGAAAAGAACCCAAAGATTGTCTTATTCTATTAGCATTACTTAGGTGGCCTCACTCCCAATAGGCAGAAGGCAGTTTTGAAATCAAGATACTTTCCCCACTTTCTAAGCACAGACTCGTTAAGAGCTGGTGACTTGAATCACTTCCCTTAAACATGTTCATAAAGCATTTTGAGAAATCAAGAGATGAAAGGCGCTATGTAAGTGCAAAATAATATTCAAGACAGTTCAGCACAGGTGCTATATTTCCTAGGGTGATGGAATGGTTGTGCTAGTCTGAGGTGAACACTCCCACAGCTACTCTTCTCATTGTCATTATCAACAGAACAATGGAATTTTGACAAAGATGCCATCACTCTATATAATCTGTATTCTAACTACTTTCTATAAGCCAAGTGACAGAAAATGAAATTAAGCCACTTATTCTACACAAACCAATACTTTATCAAAGTTCCGCATTTTACAAGTCATGTTCAAAAAACACACACAAGTTAGCATTTTGTACACAAATGTTTATTTCTCAATTAAACATTCCCTTTAAACACAAGGAATGAATTCTAAATATTCATAAAGATGAATTAAAAATGAAATCCCTCCAGAATAGTGTGTGTAATCACTGTGTTCTTGGTCACTACTGGCATTTACTGTTTAACATCAAAAACAAAGACAGGTTATTTAAAAATCATGCTACTGAATTTCTAGCTCTTCCTCTATGACCAGTACTACACTGATCCGCAATGTTTAAAAGTTTACATCACCAAATTGAAGCAAGTTTAAGGTGTGAAACAGCTGTGCATTGAACACAAAATAAACAATAAAATTATAAGATATAGTCAAGTTCGTAACGAATATAGGTGTTCTTATCATCATTGTAGATTCTTGGGTAATGTGCTATGAGAGCATCCTGTGAACCAATGTAGATGGAGTTGTAAATTTTCCAGTACACATCTCTGACTTTCCGGGCTGGGTGAAACAAACCCTAAAATAATTAAGAGGTTATATTATTTCAGTTTCAAAAACATACATAACCTTAACACAACTAACAAACAAACCATAAAGATCTGATTCCAAACATTTCCCTTTAAGAGAAAACAACCCTGACAATTGCTTAAAACTGCAGTAGGCAAAGACAAAATCTAAGCCCCCTCTCCCTACAACTGTTTTCCCATATGGCACAATACAGCTACTATGATTAGGAATAGGGATTTAATTTATCCAAATTACTTTTTTCATTGAGTAATCTTTTGAGAATCTTTAACCTACCTGTAAACAGTACTGCAACATTCTACATGGTCCAATAGCAACTCTCAGGCCCTCCAGAGCTCCCATAACTGCCTGTATTACATGGGGAGATGTCTCAAACACATTGGGCCATACGTAGTTCAACAAGTGATTCAGCGAATCTTCACAACCAAATCCATAAACCCCAAGTGACATGTGTTGCACCACCGCACTAGCCGTCTGTCTGTGTACAAGGTCCCTGTAACGGAGGGTGGATGCTTCGTTAAGATACAGTCTTAGTTTAATAGGAAATATTTGCCTGTTCATTAGAAACTAAGTTAGAAATTCAATGCATGGAACAGATGCAGAGTCATCCTCACACCTCATGTATCTGATATAAAATGCCTTTAGAATGACTAGGATTCTACTTGAGAATTTTTGCTTTGATGACTCAAACCTCACCTTGGCTCAAAAATAAGCTGTATTTTCTAATTAACCTTTGAAAGGAATATGAGCAAGAGAGCCCTATGCAGTACTTTTAGTATGCTACTAAAAAGGGGATACATGACTCTTACATATCAATAATTAACAATATTTCATTTTAAACTCTACAAATTTTAAATCTTTGAAAGTAATTTGACACTAGTATACAACAGATAACTAAATTAAAATTAAATCCCTTCCCTTGTAAATTTTGTTTCATTGAAGAACTCAATTTGGGGAAAAAGAGAAGAACCATCAATAATTTTTTCAAACCTACAGAGATAAGAACTCTAACATCTCCCATGTTAACTGAATTTATGTTTCTTACAAATCACTGAGTTATTCATTTCACAATTACTCAAATGAGTATGAATATAAGATAATGGGTTTGTGATGGGTATAAAAATGATTTTATGCTCTTTGCCCTCAAAGGTAGTAAGAGTACCTTAAAGGTGTAAGAAAAAAAAAAAATACTTGAACTTACTGGTATCTTCATTCCTTATTTACCATAATAATGTTTAATCTATTGGGCATCATAGTGAAGCAGTATATTCTTCATTAGTAAATTTCCCAAATAAAGTACTGTTTCTTTTCATTTGGTAATTTTTGACAGAGTTACTCCCTCAGCTTACTGGTGCACAGAACCTAAGCTTCAACTGCAGGTCACATACATCAATGACTGCACTATGATGCTGAGGCACATCTCAGTGAGGAATACGGAGCGAGTATGAGTATGATTTACTCGTACTGTACTGGGCCCCAGGTGATAGGCTTTTACAAAGCACAATTCTTACTCTGTTTCCGTATCTTGCACATATACCTTGTGATAACTTGCTGAGTCCTGTTAAGTCTCCCTTTTGAAAGGTCATTAATGAGTAATTTTAATCTGTAGATAAAAGTAACTGAATGGGGTCTAACTTGAGTATCTTTCCTGAAATCTTCCTGATATGTTTGATAAAGACATCTTCCTGATAGCTTTCCTGAAAAATAAAGAGCCAACGAAACAGTCCTTTCCCTTACTACTCGGACTCGAACTTTCTCTTACACATTCTTCAGTTACTTTTGTGTTTACTGCTATATGTCAGTCTAGATGGTTAAAGACATCAGGAAGCTGACTGTCAAATAACTCAAGCAGTACTGTATCGGCTGCCACCATCTGAAAAACAGGGCCTGCAATGGCATCGTGTGGCTCTGGCAGGCTAAGTTCAATAGTTCAAAAGCCTAACAGATATTTTTGCTTCACCTGAATGACAAAAATGTAGAAAGATCAGGACTCTTTGCTACAGCAAGAAGTTCATGCTCATCATTTCCTCTAGTTATATTTGACTTTAATTTTTAAAACAAAAGCCGATCGATTACTGTTTTTTGAAATGAATTTAGCCTAAAAGAGGGGGCACTTGGAAGAGAAAATTTAGGGAACTACTATATCATACATATGAAGATAACAATAGTCATATTTACAGTTTTATAAAAAGCCAGGCAGTATTCCCCTTCTTTACCTGCATCACAAGAAATTGGTCATACAGTAATTATTTCAGTAAGTTCTAAAAGAAAGGAAGAACTGTAACTACTTTCTTACATTTAGTGCAAGTCACTTACCTATCCATTAAAGCATCTTCAAGTAAGGGTGTTACAGCATAAATGTAGTCCTTTCCCATTTCACCAATATATTCAAACAAAAAGGAAAGTGATTTCAACACTCCATTTTGGACATTCAGTTCAGGAACTCTGTATTCATTCATTAAGGCAGGTAGTACTGTGAAGGGTGAACATGTTTCGGCGACAATAGCTATTGCTACAGTGGTACAAACTCTGTTCTGCCTTTCCTGAACTTTGAGGTTGTTTAGAAGTGTAGCCAATACATCGTGAGGGCTGAAAAAAACAAATGCGTCAGCAAACAGATTACAAGTCAAAATTTCTTTGGAAGAAAAAGAAAAAATGCAAAGGAATGAAACTTTATGGTAAGCAATCACTGGGAACTTAGTAACTTTACAATAAAATACAATACTTTCAAGTCACCAGCCATTATTGTCTCTACTTAAGAACTTTAAATTAAAACACCCATTTTAAAGAAAAAAATTCAAATGGATTCATTTTCAAATGTAATTTTCAGTCTTTAGCAAACTTCCTGAAATATAAAGAAATTGAATGTTTAGACCGAGTAACTCTTTGAGTGGTCAACACATTGCCACTAGAGCCAGGCAACCTTACAGTAGCACCCAAACTGTGGTCTCCAGGCTACAACACACAAATCTATTTTCCTCTTCTTATCTTTCCTTCCATACACCTTTACTGTATCTATGCTCCTTCTTTAAGCATTTATTTTATCACAAACTGAGAGGGACACAGGACCTAAAAAAGTTAGCACAACAGTTAACTGTGGCCAATTTCTTGACTACATCACCACTAAAATAAAGATCACTGCTACCAAAAAGGGGAGGAGGGAACTAATTAATCTGACTTTTATGTTTTATTGCTTAAAAACATTTCCTTTGTTATTAAGCCACACGTACATGTGTAATACCTCATTTTCTACAACGACTGTTTCTTCTAGTGTGGTTCTGATGGAGTGGAAGCAAATAACCACAGATTATCTAATAAAATAGCTATAATTCAGTTGTCTGTTGATTAATTTTAGAAAAATATTTTAAAAACACTTAAGGCATTAGCATGAGGCTTAAATTATGCTGTTTTAAGAACTCGCCTTAATGTTTTAAGAAATTTTCAAAAAAGGACCAACAAAACTTTGAAATTATTCTGAAAACTGTAGCTTCTCTCTCTGTTACTATCTGGTGTGATTAAATAAAATTTTACAACTTCCCATCTATTTTAATTCAATTGAAAATTAAAAAGAGAATTTCAAAAGCTGAAGGTCAGTGGTTAAACGAAGTGCTTTCTCAGCTGCATTATTCACACCATGCCTTAAAAGAGATTTCTACAGAAATAGAACCATTTTTCAACACCAGAAAGGGCTGATTATAAAGTAAAAAAATACACATATGGAAGTAAATACTCACCCGATGGCCTTTGCAATATAACCAAAAGTGTTGACTGTGGCTCTACGAATAGCTTTTTTGTGAGCCTTTAAGAGCTCTAAAAGCTCAAAGCAAATCCTCATCCATTCTCTTGCAGAGACATATTCAGCTCCCCTAATTTAAAGAAAAAAAGTTAATTTTTTTGTGACAGAAGTTTTAAAAGGTAAATTTGCAAATTCAGTTCTCAAAACATGATCCAACTCATTTTGAGCATTAAGTAAAAATACTATTACCTCTTCAGAAAGGATGATTTAGTCTTAAAATTATATTGCCACCTCCCCCATTACCACCCAAATAGAAATTTCACGGAAAATACTAATACTGGATAGCCTGACCATATATAATTAGGTTAGCAACATTAAGCAAATTTGCAATGTGAAAACCAAAACTGCTTATAAAAATGTTAGGTAATCTGCTTACCTGTCAGCAATACGTCCAACAAGATCAATACAATTCTCTTGTACTTTTTCATGCCTGTTCTTTAAGATGGGAGTGAGTCTAGGCAGCAGATCCTTAATTGGGGGCGTCATCTTATGCATACCTATTTAATAGAAGTCAACACACTATCAACATTTAAACTGCAAACTTTGTTCATTTTACCTTTTATTTAGTAATGTAATATACATGACTAGGCATAAATATAAACTTACAGCTGCCTATGGAAAAAAAAAAGCCCCAGATTCTGACCAGACTCAGAATTGCTTTTAACGTTTTATTAACAACTTCTGATTATGCACAGAAATGAAAAAAATTAGCGAAGTGATTTAAAGAATGATGGATACTCAACAACAAAAAAAGTTTTATTTGGTTCTGAAATGTATTTGTACACTGATATTTAAAATATGGGGACAGCTTATGTTCCGGCCATACACAACAATATATGCCAGAGGTAGACATGTAAATTAAAGCAAAATTTTCCAGAAAGGGCCCCCTTACCCTTTAACTGCAAAACAAACAGATCTCCAGTCTCCCTGCAATGCAGGGCATACTTGGATGGTATTTACACCTATGAAGAGAGAAAAAAGGAGGCAGCTGGCAGGGGCTCTTGCTCTAACTAGAACTGCTTGCTCTGATTCTCTCTCCATTCTTTTTCCCATGTTTCCCTGGACCAACAATATGGTTTATAACTCCCTGCAAACCAGAGCCCCACAAGTGGCCACGTAACTGATTTCCAGCAAGTAGCTATCTTCAAGTGTAGAGGACAGGGCTGAACTGGGGATTATACATAAATGCAAAGGTTCAAAGATCTCCTATACTGCATAAAAACCCCTTGCTAAAATGAGAAAAACACTGGCTATCACAGCCAGCTACGTAACCTGCTAGGTTGTTGTGCCCTCTCTAAACTCCGCAGAAGTTACTTTTGCAACAGTCACGCTCAATCAGAATAAAGGATTAAACACAAGAGACTATTTGTTCACTTCATCATAAAGCCCTTTAAGAATAAAATCTTAGCTCTCCATACCTAAAAGCATTTGAAATATACATGTTTTACTTTGAGTTAGAAAACTGAATGGACAGTTTTAAGGAACTGAATAGAAATAAAGATAAGATAATCTTGAGCAATTTACTTTTTTCTCCCTGGTTATGTTCCTGGAACTTGATTATCAAGCACAAAAACCTGCCATAATCATTTACTAGTTCAAGGTTGAGTAAATATCTACTCTTTTGTCCTGAAACTTATGAGCGGTCTTCCCCCTATCTACACAGAATATGTTTCAGGTGAGACGCTAACTTTTGTTAGGGTCCTCTATTCTATGACTTCAAAGATTTTTCAGTTGTGACTATTCCCACCTCTCTTGCAGGTCCTAAATTTGCCCTCTTTTCTCTTAAAGTAAAATATAAGTGGAATATAAGGGAGACTTTTGTGACATCCCCTGACTTAACTAAAATTTTCAAGTGCTTAAAACAAAGCATCAGAAATCACTACTCAACTCCTAAATTATGATTCTGTATTTTACCTTCAAAAACCAAAGAAAGTTAAAAGACAAAACAAATTCTTACATGACCAGCAAACTCCATACCTATTACGTTTACAATGGCCTTCAGTGCTCCAAGAATGCTGCCCAACACTTCAGGGTACTCTTCACCCAAATACTCATACAAAACAACACCCAAGTGCCCCATCAATTTTTCCTGTAATAAAACAAGTAATGTTAAAATGTTACTATTCACATTAAACCATCTGGCAAAGAAATAAGAATCTGATACAAAAGTTTACCTCTTGACAAGTCTTCATGACAACAGCAGTTCGAGAGATCAAGTCAGCTGCCTGCTGCCTAACTTTGGCTGATTTGTTATTTAATCGCCACAAAACTGTACCACAGATCTGAGGCAAGTAAGGTTTGACTCGTTTGCCAAGAGCATTGACCACTGTGCCAAAGCCGTTCAACATTACTGAGTCCTAAAAAAGAAAAACTAAGTTAAATTAAGAAACTACATTCAGTGGAAACTAGAATTCAGTTTGTGACTAAAGCTGAAATATGTTTAGTTTTTTAAACAAAACCGTATCTAAAAATTTGAGGTAGGAGAATATTTCCTCAAAGCCAAGTGAGTAAGAACATGAGCATTTAAAAAATTCTTTCAAATTAAATTGCTTTTTAGTGACAATATTTGCTTAAAAAAGTAATATGCTTTTTTACAGACATGAAAGTCAGTGGTAACTTGCCATAAGAATTAGTATCATTACCTCTGTAGTCTGTTCTTGAAAAGCATAAAGAATACCATCAATCAGTTGTTCTTCAAGTTTATGATCAATATCTGCTGCTCCCAAGTTGCCCATAATTTTCTCAATTGTCTCCATCACCATCTTTCTGTACTGTTCGGCTTCATCTTTCAAATCATCCACAATCCTGGATATAATTTCTGCTGCACCTACTTTGTTTGCCAACTCCACAGTAGTATCAACTAACTAAAGAGAGGAGGAAAAAGTATTTATTGCTCTCTCAAGAAAATAAAGAGATATTACAAAAACTGAATATTCAAAAGTACTATCCAGCTAGTAAGTAAGATGAGAAGGATTAACTCCAATTTTAAAAACCTTAAGAAAAAAGTGACTAAAAAGTTTGTTGTTTTTGTTTTTTTTTTTTTTTGGTGAAGAAGATTGGCCCTGAGCTAACATCCTTTGCCTGAGGAAGACTGTCACTGAGCTAACATCTGTGCCAGTCTTCCTCTATTTTGTATGTGGGATGCCTCCACAGCATGGCTTGAGCAGTGTGTAGGTCTGTGCCTGGGATCCAAACCTGCAAACCCTGGACTGCCAAAGCAGAGCACAGGAACTTAACCACTACACCACCAGGCCGGCTCTGAAAAAGATTTTACTGTGAGTCTAAATCAAGGTGATTAAAATCAAGATAAGACTGTACATCTGTTTCACATAGCCAGACCAAGTGTTTCATTTACTAGACAAAGACTCAACTCATAACTGGGTGTTTATCGTAGAATGCAAAGTCAAAATGGAAGTTAATTTGCTGACTAAAATCCATCTCCATTTTACAATCAAGCACATACAAACTGTGAGGTAATCAGGGCAAAAAATTATGTGTAACATGCATTCAAATAGACTAGAGAATCAGCTGAAAGAACTTCTGAAAATACTTTTTACAATAAAAGCTCACCTGTCGGTAGTTTCTTCTATCCAAAGCCATTCTATGTTGCCAGAAATGTTTAAAAAAAGGAGGAAGGATCTCTGTTTTAATGTAGTTTGCTTCTACACCATCTGTTCCACAACACTGCTTTACCACCTAAAAGATTAAGAAATTATATTAGTAAACACAGTCCAGATTTAATATACAATAGTTTCGTTTTTTAAAAAATGCTTTAAAATTCTCTTTGAACCATGAAACACACCCAATTTAGATGAACAAATCTGGAGCAACAACAATTTGAAACAATTACCTTCAGCACAATTTTCTTCATTTCTTCATCAGGAGACTGGAATTCTCGAATAAGGATTAACATCACTTCTCTAGTATAGTAGTTAGCATATTCTGCATCCATGAGAGGAATAAGATACCCAATAGCCTTTAAGAAAGCAGCCAAACCCTATTTCAAAATAAAATATGCATATCCTTAGTATATTACATTTAGGGCACCTCAACATCAGTGAGTAGACATCAAAAGAAAAATAAAATCTAATTGGTCGATCTACCTTTCCTCTGTGTTGGCGGATACCCTTCCATAGAGGTTTTAACACAGAATCAAAAGATTCGATACCATAAGGAGTTGCTGCTTCAGCCAAGGCAGCAATGGCCAAAGCACTAATGGTCCGAACTTTCTGCTGCTCATCCACAAGACCTATAAAACCAAACACAGGTTTTTTAACTAAGCAACGTTACCTAACTGCCACAACATCATTCAAATTCTAGCAATATATCTAACCATTTAGTCAAATTGCAGAATCTGTGCACATTAGACAAAATTCAACAAAAGCCCATATGAACCACAGCCTATTAGCAGATGTTACAAATCCCATCGTAAACTATACGGTGTTTATGTAGTTAAAGCCTTTCCATTTCTCTAAATCAGCAGCCAAAATTTCAAAACACCTATCTTACGAAAGATAGACAAAGTTATATTAGAACTTACCGTGTTCAATGATTTCAACTAAACTTCTGAGATGTGGCAAGATGGCACAGCCCATAAGAATAGCTATCTGCTGTACAATCTTAATACCAGTGTGTCTTGCTTGCCAGGACTTCTTGCTTTTGCACACAGCTTTTAAGAAAGGCAATAATGAAGGAATGCCCAGGGCAGAGGCTACAACAGCAAAAGCTCTAGCTGTTGTGTTACGGACATATTCGTCCATGTTATCTATATCAGGTCTCATGGTGGAGATCATAGTAGCCAGACCAGCAGCCTGAAAGGCCAACGAAAAAGGACACGGTCATGAGCTGATAACATTAACCCTCAACCACTTCCTTCTATAACCAAATAATCCCATCAACAGATATAAAATTTTCTTCTCTAGAAATACAATTAACATAAATACCTTTGCCAAATTAGAAATAATCTCTCGGCCTTCCACTCTAGCATAGTAATCTTCATCAATCAACAACGGTTCAATGACGACAAGGATCTGAAAAAGAGAAGGAGCTATGTTTTCACACAATTACTGACGCCATACTCATGTAACAGAATTAAATACATATAGGGAATATTCTTATCATAGCATATCATTTATGTAATTTAAAAACACAAGTATACAAAACCATTTTACTAGGAAATTTATAACTACAGGACTTTGTTAAGAGACAAATTAAGAATTTTAATTATGCAATTTTAAACTCCACATAAAGATGAAAATTTGGGAGAACTGTTAACCACATAAACTAACAAATATTCAGTATTTTAAAAAAGATAACTTACACATCTATCCGCATGTTACAACTGTAAGTCGTAATTACCACAAGCAAAAAAATGGTTCTTAACACTAAATGGACTAAATGGTATGCTATAGAAACATTTTCTCATCCTAATCTAGTATCAATAAAAGCAAAGGAAAAATATGAATAATACAAACCCATTATGGTAAAGACAGCAAAAAGTCACATCTATGTACACTTCTGTTTGTCTATGTGTGATGCATGCTTGTGCAAAGAAAAAGGTCTGGGAGAACTTGTAAATTTAACATGGGTTAACTCTGAGTGTTTTGCACAAGGGGGTGAAACTTCCCTTTTTATTTTGAATGTATAGCATCGGCTATTATTTTTTTAGAATTTTTAAATTTCACAAATACACAAAATAAGCTATTAAAAAAAAAACCCATGAATTCCTTTTATATTAAAACATACCAAACCATGAGAAACTCTACTTGAGGACAACAACAAACCAACCTTGTGCACATACGGTCGAACTAAGTCATCAAGTTTGTATAATATTCTATCAATAACTTTCACAAGTAAATGACGCTCTTGATCCTCAAGTGTAGGAGACATCAGTAGAGGAAGAATCTGATTAAACAAAGGACCAGCTCCAAATTCACGAGCTTTATCAGTAATCTGACGCAATGCAGCCTGGGGGGAAAAAAAAAGAGTAAAAGGTGTGTTTCTTTATAATTGAGCATTTTGAATGCACAAATTACTCCATGATTTTCTGTTACTCAATATTTTAGTGTAAACTTCACAGACAGTAGTAGCACGAGTTTGCTCCCATCAAAATTACTCTGAAGTGTGAACTCCTATGACAGAAGTTCAATATTTTCAGTTAATTCCAAAAGAGTAATTTAGTAGAACAGGAGTCACAGGGACGTGACATAAAACACCCTCTTAACTTCCCCTACAGAATCGCCCATCTTCAAGCCACGTATGATGCTAATATACTTCCTCGCATGATTCCACTAATTGTCTTAGAGCCTTCAGCATGTTTTCATTTTTAAACATCCTTATGAGCATAATATTCTTTGATTAAAAAGCCAAATCCTTCATACTGCACATCTTTCTTTCCCTCATTCTATGCCCTTGGTAAAGGTGAAGAGGTTAATTATAAATTTCTAAACAGAATTACAAAGAACATGATGATTTAATTAACTGGTATTTACCTTTCTCATTGGAGGTGTTCCATTCTTAATTTTTAAAAGCAACTTCATTATTTTTCTCTCTTTTTGCTCTTCTGGACTAAGTGTTGATTCATCAACATCAACCTAATAGTAAAAAGAAAAAAATTTAAAGATAGCTTGAGACATTACGATTTGTAACTCCTAAATAAAAAATATTTTATTTCTATTATCACTTACCAAAAGTTTATCAAAGTACTGAATATCATCAGGCTTCAAAAATGGAAGATTTCCAGATGGCTGGTCATTAACACTTTTCATAGTTCTATCTTCAGTTTGCATGTGGAAACCAGTCATACCACCCAAAGGTGTTGGAGTTGCTGTCAGCTTTCGAGCTGGAGTTCGAATAGGAACATAACCAGCTGGAGGGGGAAGTACCTAATACAATTAAAAGACAGTTTAGGATTTTCTTGACTTTATAAGGTAAGGAATAACATAATGAATAATATTTGCACTTAAAATATTTTAGTTTACTAGCTAGGAAGCTTTTTGCTTGGAGACAAGAATTAACATCAAGCCTATTTTTCTATGTTAATTGTAAGACTAAAATATGTATGACAAATACTCATAGTCCTCAACTGCTAATTAAAATTTGAAGTATATTATGAGTGCAGAGAAATGAGGAGATACATGAAGCAGGCTAATAAAATTCTGATCATTTTCAACTATCAATTTACATAAACACGTTGGGGAGCCAACACATATTAATGGAAATAAGCTCACAAAATGCACATAAGAGGTTATATTTTAATAACAAAATGAAAAATCATTCACGTAAATTTCTGAACTATAGAAGTAAATCTTAATATTGAAGTCACTCTATAGAAATGAGTTAAGTGCATAAAAACTAAAACCAAAATATTTACAAAAGCCCTGTAAAATAGACATCATTTGATTAAAGCAAAAAAATCATTAAAGATTCACTAAGGAGGATATTTCCTTCCTATTTATATTAAGGAAATCAATGACTGCAATTGAGACACACTCAGGCAGTCAACAGTCATGCACTGCATAACAACATTTCCGTCACTGACGGAACACATATACAACAGTAGCCCCCGAAGAGGAGTACTAGATGTGTAGTATGCTATACCATCTAGGTTTGTGTAAGTATACTCAATGATGTGCACGATGAAGAAACTGCCTAATGATGCATTTCTGAGAATGAATCCCTATCATTAAGCGACGAGTAATTATGGTAGGTTGCAGAGTGTCTATACCCACAGCATCGTGTGGACGCTACAAGAAGTTATAAACAGACATTCAAGCATACTTGAAATAAATACTCTAATACAAACCTAATGGGGGAAAAATACAAACTATTAAAAAATAATAGGAATTGGCAGAAAAGGCTCTGTAAAGGCCATCAGATGACTCAGGTTCTAGGCCTGGTTAGGACACCAGCTATATGACCACAGACTACCTTTAGACCAGCAAATGGTCCCTGAGTCCCAGTTATCTAGAAAATTTTATAGTTCAAAAGAAAACTCTTCAAGCTTCTATGGTAAAGAGAGAATATTCTTTTGTGCTCATTGGCAATCCATGAACTTAAATACACAAAACTTTGTGAGGTACCAAGTAAAATAACTTAGATCTAATGTGAGCTTAACCCTGGGAGTGCTGATAAACTGAAGCAGCAAGCTACTCCATACCCCTAAGGCAGCAGTTCTCAAAATATGGTCCTAGAAGTCCTTGAGATTTCTCACCTTCTCAAAGTAATAAAAGCTTCAAGTCATTCCTTTCTTTTCATCTCTATTACTTTTTGGAACTGAAATATACTTGGAAACAGCTAAAAGAATGGAATGGTAGCAGTAAACTTGGGCAAGGCAAACGTAAACTTGACCAATTAATTTTTCAAAGAATATTTAAAATAAAATTCACACCCCAAACACTACCACATTCATATTGACTGTTATTACCTTATACCCTTCTGGGAACATAGCATCTAATTCTTCATCAGAAAGTGGGCGATTTCTCTCATCAATTTCTCTCTCCCACCGCCAAGCCTGAAGCTGTTCAGGAGTCATACTCATAATGTGGCCTACCAAAAAAGGAAATTTCTGTAACAATCTATAATGCAAGACTTTATCCTTACTGAAGTGCTTGGGATATAAGACAGTTAAGATCAACTCTAATATTTAACTGCTTTTATATCATAAACTTGAACCAAGATTTCTTTTTATATCCTGTCATTCTTGCTAAAAATAGGCATTAACAGAGCACAGAAAACCACAAAAAAAAAATTCAAAATATTTCTAGGAAAAAAATATTATTTTCAAGGAGAGAGTTTCTTTCTACCTGGAGTAGGGGTAGCCATGTTCATGGCTGGTGTGCCAATTGGTGTTTTTCCAGGGGTCAGAACAGGAGTGCTTCCACCCATCTGACTAGCTGGTGTTTCATCCCAACGTGATTTTCTTTTACTGGCTCCAGGAGTTGGTGTTTCACCAATTGAATCTCCACCTCGATCTGTTCGAGGAGTCTCAGCCCATCCACTTCCATGTCCAGGAGTATCTTTAAAGAAAAAGAGCGAATAAGTGTAAAATTTTAATGATCAGCAAAAAATTACTGTTTACTCTCAAACAGCTAACATACTCAAACTGATCAAGTTCAAAAACAGGAGATTTCTAAAATGGAGATCCATTAAAAGTTTCAGTGTTTCATTTCATATTTATCCTCCTTCACTATTTTCTGTTTGTTTTCCACTGATTACAAAAACAATACACAGTAGCCACTGAGGAAAAGGACAATAGAACAAAGCACTTTTATCGCAACCCAGAGATAGCCACTTTCTGTGTCCTGAGCCGCTTCTCATTTGCCCATAGAGATGGGATTACTCTACACACACAATTCTACACTTCTTCCTTCATCCATTACAAATTCAACACTCTCCCATGTCATTAAAAATTCTTCATGAAATTTTAATATAGGAAATGTACTATTAAATCTTAACTTGCCAAAGCCAATCTCATAAACGGTAATGAAATACAGCTTCCGACAGTTTACACAAAAAACAAGACACTGAGACAAGTTTATACATAAAGTAGAACAGAGGTTCCCAGGGACTAGGAGGAGGAGGGAATGGGGAGTTATTGTTTAATGGGTACAGAGCTTCTGTTTGGGATGATGAAAAAGTTCTAGAAATGAATAGTGGTGATGGTTAAACAATACTGTGAATGTACTTAATGGCAATGCATTGTACACTTAAAATGGTGCAAAGGGTAAATTTTATGTGTATTTTACCACAATAAAAAACAAAAGGTTATGGTCTACAAACTTGACTTTCTCCTAATGTTCTTCCTAAAATAAATCTTAAACATGTTCACAAAGTGAAAAGAAATAGGCATATGATCTACCCGTCCACCCAGAACAAGAGGGCAAGCTATCGGCCTACAAACATACTCTTCAAATCAAGGTTTCACCCAAACACACACTCAGACTCCACAAGAAGTACCTCTTTCTGTTTTGGGGGTCTCATCCCATCTGTTTTTACGAGCACTGGAAGTTGCGCCTCCATGGCCTGGCGTCGCGTGGCCTGGTGTATCACCTCGTCCAGGAGTAGCAGCTCCCGCTGGTGTGTGACTAGGTGTAGGATCCCATATTTTTGAGCCTGGGGTTGCTCCAGGAGTCTCACTTCCCTTTGCACGACCTGGTGTCTCATCCCATCTTAAGGAAGGGGTATGTCCGGGTGTCTTAACAAAGCAAAAAACAAAATTATTTCAAACACCTACACACTCACATAAAAATAACTAGAAAATTTCTGTTAAATTCTAAAAAAATAAATGTTTCAGTTCTAGTCTCTATGAATTAGAGTAGATTATCCTTCTGCTTAAAAGATACCTACTTTCTATCAAATATGTTTATGGCTAAGAACAATTCATAAAGTCTTAATTTGAAGCAGTGAAAAATCTCTAGATACAAAAAAACTCCTAAATACAAAACAATGTATTTTGGGTATGAAGCTTGGATATGCCACTAATGGCTCCATAACTTTGGGAAAAATCACTACGGCTTCTCTCTGTAATCTGTAATCAAAGAATTTCAGCTTTAATTGTATCAATGTTTAATTGTACCAACACAGGGACGTATACTGATGAGTCCTCACTAAGAAATAACTATTTTTGTGTTTTCGTTGAGTGTCTTTAATTAACATAGGTATGTTCTGGATGATCTGGGTAAATTATTTTATAACTAGATACTGCCACATGATTTCAATCCTTGATATTTTACATTTACAATATGTGTGATACTATTACTCTAACTGATGCTGGAAAAATTAGTGAAAAAAGATTAAAAGTGGATTTAAGTAATCAAAGGTTCCATTGCAGTTCAAATAGAGACAAGCAGAACATGATGTAGGGCATCAGACAGCACATGACAGCAAAAGAACCCGCACAGTGTCATATCAAAGTAGCAGGAGATTTAGTGTAAGCAAAACAAAATTTGAATTTAAATAATAGCTCATAAAAGTATGCATAAACCTATACTCATTAGTATAGATTTTGTAATATACTTTTATGTATTTGTTTTAAAGTTGGATGCTCTATCCAACACAAGAGTTTTATCTAACTTTATGCTTGCAAATGTGCATAAATACCAGAACAAATTTATGACGTGGTATTTTTTTCTTTAAAAATGTTGAGAAATTCTCAATTAGGTGGGTAAAGCACATAAATTGTTCAAAATCTCATTTCTGGCAACTGCCCCTCCTATTCAATCAGGTTAGAAATAAATTCTTCCTATTATCCATTATAATTCCCACAGTCATGATTAGGATAGAGTTGTGTTAAATGAACAGAACAAAAGAAAACATGGTTTGAATCTCTAGTTTTTATAAGACAGACATCTATCTTGCGTCTAATTATCACGAGCATACAGTTAAACAAATACCAGCAGGACAAGTTTCTCTTTCCAAGTTTTTTTTTTTGAGGAAGATTAGCCCTGAGCTCACTGCTGCCAATCCTGCTCTTTTTGCTGAGGAAGACTGGCCCTGAGCTAACATCCATGCCCATCTTCCTCTACTTTATATGTGGGATGCCTACCACAGCACAGCTTTTGCCAACTGGTGCCATGTCCACAGCCGGGATCCGAACGGGTGAACTCCGAGTCACCAAAGCGGAACATTCGCACTTAACCACTGCAGCACCGGGCCGGCCCCCCAAGTTTTTAAAACTAGTGCTGAATGTCAACCACAGAATTGAAGTTAATAATAATTCACAGTCTGCAGAACCAAATCTTCTCACAAGTCAGCAAGCAAATGGGAAGTCCTCAGGAACTATCTTAAACTAAATTATTGGGAAATTATGTATTAAAGTTTAGTATTTCCCAATTCTGGATTTGGGAAAATACTGCCATGGTCTGACAGATTGTTCCTGATTTGTAAATAAATCTGCAGTAGTCAAGCCATGCTAGAGTCAATAGTGGGAACAGTACAGAGGTCATGAAAAGTGGCTAGATTCTGAAGGTATTTAAAGGTGGGGCCAACTATGGATAGGATAGGGGGTAAGAGAACTAAGAAAGGAGTACAGGACGGCCCTGAAATGACTCCTAAGGGTTTGGTTTGAGCCGACAGACAGGGGTGTAGGGTGGAGAGGGGTGAATGAGTAGAGAAAATCAGTAATTTTATTTTAGAAATGTTGACTCTGAAACACTTACTAAACATCCAAGTAAACATGTCAGGTCCAAGGAACACAGAATTAGGGGGCAGATTTGTAAATTTGGGAGTTGTCTTACAGAGACAGTATGCAAAGACAGGAATGAGATCCTACAGAGTGAGTTTAGATAGAAAAGAGGTCCAAGGACTGAGCCCTAGAAGACCACAAAGTCAAGCAAGCTGAGGAATATCCAGCAAACACGACTGAGGAACAGCAGCCAGTGAGGGATATTAAGAGAATCAAGAGAGGGGCCGGCCAGGTGGCGCAGTGGTTAAGCGTGCACGTTCTACTTCTCAGCAGCCCGGGATTCACCGGTTCAGATCCCAGCTGCGGACATGGCACCCCTAGGCAAAAGCCATGCTGTGGTAGGCGTCCCGTGTATAAAGCAGAGGAAGATGGGCACGGATGTTAGCTTGGGGCCAGTCTTCCTCAGCAAAAAGAGGAGGATTGGCAGTAGTTAGCTCAGGGCTAATCTTCCTCAAAAAAAAAGAGAATCAAGAGAGACTGAAGCTAAGAAAGAAAAGAGTATCAAGGAATGTCAAATGCTACTGATACGCTGGGTAATACGAGGACTGAGACTTGATCTTTGGATTTAGCAACAAGCAGGTCGAGTAATCTTGACAAGAGATGTTTTGGTGGAGTAGTGCAAGCAAAAGACTAGATAAGCCAAGAGAGCAAGTACAGACAACTGATTCAAAGCATGAGTTTTTGTGGCAAAAGGAGACAGAAATGGGATGGTAGCTGAAAGGGGATGCGAAAGTCAAAGGACGGTTTCCTGCAGTTTTTTGTTTGTTTTTCTTTAAAGATGAAAATGGGGGACCAGCCTCCTGGCCTAGTGGTAAAGTTCAGTGTGCTCTGTTTCAGCAGCCTGGGTTCAGTTTCCAGGCGCTGTGGACCTACACCACTCGTTGGCGGCCATGCCGTGGCAGTGACCTACATACAAAATAGAGGAAGACTGGCAAAGACGTTAGCTCAGGGCCAATCTTCCTCAGTAAAAAAAAAAAGAAAGAAAAAGAAAAGAAAACGGGTAAAATGTTTTTATAGATGGTAATAACCTAGAGTACAGAGGAAAAACTGATGCTACATGAGTGCCCTTGACTAGTAAGAGGGCATGGGAAACAGCACAGAAGCGGAAGGGTTAGCTTTAGATGGTCAACCTGCACCAACCGTTCATATTTTAACAGAATGGAAAGCAGAGTAGATGAGAACAGACAGAGGCACACTGGTAAATTTCATAGAGGAAACATGCGTAAGTTTTTTTTATTTTTTCTATTTGGGGGAAAAACAGGAATCAAAGTCACCAACTAAAAAGGAAGCAGGTAGGGACGTATTACAGGTTTGACATAACATAAAGAAGTTCTCCGAGGGGAGGGAAGAGTTACTGCTTAAGGATTACAGAGTTTCCTTGAGGCGAAAGTTTTGGAAATAATTAGTGGTGATGGTCGTCCAACACTGTGAGTGTAATTAATGCCACTGAATTGTACACTCAGTGATGGTTAAAATGGTAAATTTTATGTTATACGTAATTTACCAAAATAAAAAATCCAAAAAACCCAAAGAAATTCTCAAAAACAGTAAACTGTCCAAGGAAATGCAGGAGCGTTGCCCATTTGACACCTGTGGTCACAGGCTTAAATTATCCATCTAGAAAATGAGGAAGACCACTCACTATACTGTCCTCGACCTCCACAACGTGATATACTTACACATCTATCTTTATTATTCCAAAAGAAACATTCTTTCACTCCATGTTATGGACTGAACTGCCTCTCCCTCAAAGCCGTATGCTGAAGCCCTAACTCCCATGGTGCCTATTTGGAGACTGGGCCTTTCAGTGAAGTCAAGAGGTCATAGGGTAGGGCCCTTATCTCATAGGATTGATGTCCTTATAAGAAGAGAGGAGACACCAGAGCTCCCTTGCTCTCTCCACGCAAGCACAGAGAAAAGACCAAGTGAGGACACAGCAAGAAGGCGGCCATCTGCAAGGCAGAAAGGGACCTCTCACCAGACACCAACCCTGTTGTCACCCTGCTCTTGGACTTTAAGCCTCCAGAACTGTGAGAAAATAAATGTCTGTTTAAGCTGCGCAGTTTCTGGTATTTTGTTATGTCAATGAGAACAAACACACTTCATGAGATTAAAAATAGTATAATAAAAAATAAGAAATTACCTCTGCTTGATCCCAACTTGATAGCTTTTTGGGAGTGGCACCAGGAGTCTGATCAGCTGTTTGATCCCAACGCCGTTTTCGTTTTGAGGGAGGCTGGGACGCTGCTCCTCCATTGACGACTTTTAGTTCCCCAGCTTTAGCTTTTTCTGCTAGTTGCTGCCTAATTTCTCTCTGAAAAACATTTGAATAAGCAGTGAACATCTTTAAAACATTTTCAATATCTTTTTATATCATTATTACAGTCATTTCTGGTTCATGTCATTTTGTTCTTCACTCATTCTCCTTTCTATGCTACTGGTAGTCCCATTCCTTATTTTCCCTCTCTTTTTCGTATTTTCAGGGGGTTTTTTGGTGTGTGTGTGAGAGGAAGATTGGCCATGAGCTAACATCCATGCCAATCTTTCCTCTATTTTGTACATGGGTTGCTGACAAAGCATGGCTTGATGAGCAATGTAGGTCTGCACCCAGAATTGGAACCTGCGAACTTGGGTTGCCAAAGTGGACTGCGCTGAACTTTCACTACTAAGCCACAGGCAGGCCCCTATATTTTCAGTTTTATACAATGTCTTTCTGCACAACAGATGAGCAAGTACTGAATTTATAACATAGACCACCCTACTTTATACAGTTGGTGAAGTAAAATCTTCAGTCAACGGTAGAGAATCAAAATACTTTCAATGAAAAATAGTTTTATTTAAAACTCATACAGCAATTAAGACAAGGGAGCAAGATAGAAAAGTGGTAAAAAGTGACCGTAACTATGTAAGTAACGTAGTCATAACAAACACACTTAATTTACGCCATGATTTTAAAGCAGGGATCCATTACCCCATTTAATCCATACAACAGACAAATCTATTATATATACACAATAAAGTTTGGAGGCTATTAAAACAAAATGGAGCAATCTGTAGGCCAACAGGAATTGTTCAGAATTCTCCACCCATATCCAAACTGAATCTTAGGGTAGAATTACAGGTTTTTCAAGGAATGATTTAACTATGACTTTTCCCTTACACACTGGTTTCAGACACACACCACTATACATCCACTATAAGATAAGTATGTATATATATGTGGCTAAGGGACGAGGGACTAGAAAAGGATATAGAAATATGAAAAGTTTAATTTGGGAGGGGACAGAATTTTGAGTAAGGTTCTTTCTCAACTCAATTTTTATTAATACTATCAAAGTATTACTTCTACAGCAAATAAAAAGGAAATAAAGTCTCTCAATCTCTACTTTCTTTACATTCTTTCACAACCATCAAAATATTAAGCAGGTTCACATACCTCTTCTTTAGTCAAATGCTGTTCTCGCATCACATCCATGTAAGTCCTAGCATTCATTTTAGGATCAGGGGTCTTCCCTCCTGCAGAAAAGAACAGCAACAGGACAAGAGTACAATAAATAAAAGATAATTAGGTTCAAGTGATTTATCTGCCCTGCTCTAATATTACGTTATTCCATAATCATTTAATTTATTTTTTGATGGAAAACTTTAATAATTATACATCTTACTTTTTATTGAGTTTGCTGATCAATTTAACCTGTTTGAACACAAACATCTACAGCAGTTTAAAACAAATATTTTAATGCATATAAAAACAAAATGACAGCACAGTTTAGTCTTCAGAAGTGATGGGTTCCTGGGTTGCTAATCCGGAATACGTACACTTTCGTGCCTTTGTCTCCATCAGCAGTTCTGACTTCAAGCAGCAGAATAGAAGCCTAGAAAATTATCTCTTTACCATTAGTAACACTTTGGAAAGATATTTATATTCAAAACATTACCTGTTGCAAGCTGTTAAAATCCTGACTACAAATAACTATGACTAGGTAAGTTCTTCATACAATGTTTTAAAACAGTTATAGTTCAGAAAATCTGATTTTTAAAAATATACCTATAATCTTATTCTGATGCCATGTTACTAAAAAGGGCTTCATGCTTTTTACGTTTCGTTGACCCAGAAACATATTTTTACTTTCTTAGAAAGTATAAATTACAACTGGAAATATATTACTTGAAATATATTACTTCTACCAGTTATTATGATGCACACAGAAGAAAAGTGGTGTACAAAGAGATGTGTTAGTCTCTTGGTTAAAGTTTCAGTATTTGCTTTTCAAACTTCAAAATATCTTAAAGAAGCCCAAACAGTATATAACACGATTCACAGAGGCACACTAGTTTTAGAAATGTGATAATTAGCTATACAAAGTAGTATAGCATCATAATTTAGGAAAAAATAATAAAATTCTAAGACATTTCCTATGCTGAAGATCATGCCCAATTGGTAGTGTCATTCTTTCTGACACTAGCTCTGATAAGACTTCCTTTGGAATACTTTTTCACCATAATCTAGAGAGGATGTGTTGAACTGCACCCTTAAGAATGCAGACAGGACTGGCATATAGCAGTACTGCTGTAGGAAAGAAATTAAGGACAGTTAGTATGGGCCTGTGAATTCTGACATACATGTTTAAATCAATTACAATTATGCAAGTAAAAAAAAGAATATCCCTACTAATTCATGCAGGCTGAAAGTCTAACTTGTAAACCTGCAGCAGAATCTAATTTTAAGAAACAGGCACCTAATTTTGATTTTGAAACTCACTCACCTGAGGAAAGCTTCCATCAGGCTCACTATGCCCCTAAAATTAGCAAAACAGACTCCAACTATTAAAAATATCAAAGTCTTTGTATACATACTTTTGTCTTAACTTTATGCTTAAAGCAAAGTAGGTGCGTTTACTAAACTATATTTAGAGCAATATGGGGGGAGCTCTAATGTGAGAAACAGTTTCTCAAAAGTAACAATCCTAAAAATCTAGGATTTGGAATGGAAACTTTCAATAATTTGAAAGCATTTTGAGCAGAAAAACACATTTGTTCAAAGTATAGAAAGCGTACCCAAAACAAAAGTAAAAGAAAAACCTTTAAACCCTTTGCGTTTCTATGGCATTGGCTCATTATTTTCTTGTCCTTCTACCTGGAAAGAAAACTTGCATTATAAAGATGAAGAATATGGCATCTGTGACTTCAACCAAATCTATACAAATCTATAAGGGGGATTTTAAAAAAGAAAAGCAAATTCAGAAGCATGCCAAAAAAAATCAAAGGGCTAAAGACAACTTAATACAAATAAATTTCTGAATACTTATAGAAAAGTGGGAAACAATTACCATCTGCAAAAGGATCAAGACGCTCTGGGGAAATTATCATGGTCCGTCTGTGCTTTTTGTATTCATCTTCACGGTCTGCAATCTTTGGAGGTCGGTGCTCGGCAAATGGATCATACTGCGAAAAGATATGTCTCACTTAATACTCACTTTATTAAATAACCAGAGTATGATAAACAAAAACCAGAACATTATAAAACATGTAAAAATGTTTAATAAATGCCTACCTACTGATAAAAAAATATGCTGTATCATTTTATGGATAAATGTTAATATGAAAAGATAAGGCATGTGGAAATGAGACAATATGCATGTCCACATTTCCAAAGTTTAAGTATTTATGAAATGATTACCTTTATAAAATAAACTATTATTTCTAATTCTCCCAAATCAACTCTCCTCAAAACATTCTAATAACTTGATTCCTAAAATATGAGAACTTCCATGGGAATTGAGACATTCAGTTTTCTTTCACTGAATAAACTCTGGCTTTAATAAAAAAAGAAAAAAGTCACCTGTTCTGTTGACTGTGGTATATCATTGAGCAATGCCACAGGGGCATGATATCCCGGCTTCTTCTGACCAAGCAAACTTGTAGATGATGAGTAGTCATCGTCATCCTGCAATGAAATGCCCCCAAAAAGCCACAAACAAAACATCAGAACTTAAAAATTAGAAAGAATAAAGATTCTACATGAAATCAAAAGACTTACTGACAGTGTGACTGATGTCTAAATCCTTGTTCGTAAAACTTATAAATACTTGGGTTTTCTTCTCAACTCAAAAAGCTATTAAAGAAATTAAATTTAGTTCTCTTTATTCTTTTAAAAATATTAAACAAGGAATGCTTTCTGTGGAAGTTAATTAAAATAAAGGAGGTACAGAGTAGAAAAACCTGAGCATTTGTTTTCTCACAGAAGGCATGATGAAATTTGTTTTTCAAAGTTGGAAACTACAAACAGATTATTCAGAGGTCTCCAGTTTCCGTGTTTTCCTAACTCATGGTTTTTTAACATGATTTAATCACAGAAACAAAGAATATGTAATTAATTTTAAATGTATTTGCTTCCCTAGTAGCATGTCTTAACACAATACTGTTGGTGTTACTTTACTAGTATAAAAAGTGCAACGGTGGATAACTCACAAGAAGATCTTAATACCTCATTTATTTTATTTAAAAATGAGGGCTGGCTCCATGGCCGAATGGTTAGGTTCGCGTGCTCTGCTGCGGCAGCCCAGGATTTCACCAGTTCTAATCCTGGGCGCAGACATGGCACCGCTCATCAAGCCATGCTGAGGCGGCGTTCCACATGCCACAACTAGAATGACCCACAACTAAAAATACACAACTATGTACCGGGGGGCTTTGGGGAGAAAAAGGAAAAAAATAAAATCTGTAAAAAAAAATTAATAATAACTTCCCCTCAGTTTCTGGAACATATAGCTGTCAATGTCTCCTACCATTACGGGATGATAATGCAAAACAGAAGTCTGATTGGCTCCTAGAAATTTTACCTTCGGGACTTTGTAATTTTTCTTTTTTGTTTTCTTTAAAAAGTGCCAACTACAAAATAAAATGTGGCTTGAATTTCATAAAAATAAAGTTTGATAATCTGTATATCTGTTTTATCTGTTGATAAAAACAGATTTATCTGTTGATAAAATGTTTGTTATTGAATCACACTAAAATGCATAGCTATTTCACCAAATTTGGATGTGTGGGATGGTCTGACAAAATACAAGCCATGTGGAATATATAAGAAACACTTTGAGGGATGTGTTTCAAAATGAGGTGACCATCCTCCAAAGTAACTGGCACAAAAATCCCACTAATATCAGGAACAAGAAACATTCCATTCATATTAAGGTGCCAAAGGGAAAAAAAACATCATCAAGAACAAGTGAGAAATCAAAAGTCACAAGGACAAATGACATTACAATGAAGTCACTTCTCACATGGACTACTACAGATAGAGCTCCACAGGTGACAACAGGGAGTTACTGTACAATGGTTAATGATTTGCAGGTGCTTTGCTGGATAAACAAACTAGCTTTAACATAAAGATTCAGAACTGAGCACTTCCAGAAGCTTCTGAACTTCAGAGAGGAAGGACACGTTCAACAGCTTTATCCTCCAAAAGAAAGATCTCGCAGTCTCCAAAATGTCTCCCCAGATTAAATCAGATGACTCAAACACAAAATTCCTCTGTATCTCTTGCTCTCCATCAAAAAAATACTCGATTCTTGAATACTTTGTAACTTACGTCTTCAAGTTCAGTAGCAGCAATTGATGTCACATATCCAGCAAATCTGCTGTCACTTCCACCATAAATTTCCTGGTCATAATAACCTGTAGAATCAAGGCCCACTCCTTGAGCTTCATCAAGGGCTGCCTTCTTGCCTTGAATTTCTCGAATCTGTGCTTCAATATCTGTAAGAAAGTTAATACAGACTTTCTTAATAATTTCATTTTCCAAACAGCACTCAAAACAATGCATTTCTCTATTAGGTATTATCAAAATACTCTTCTAAATACAGAAACTTCAAAATAATTATACCATACAAGGAGTTAGTAGAACTATACCAAGTACTGATTTTTAATATATTTAATACATTCTCCACCTCAACAGACAATGCTCAGGTACAGAAGAGATGCTTACTATTTCATCAACTGCAAATTACTCTTACTTTCAGAGTGGGTTACTGAAGTTTATTAAATTGTTGTTGAATTCTAAATCTTTCCCCAACTGAAAAGATACTGTCGATGTTGATTAGGGACCAAGAACAACACTCAACATTAGTTAAACTCAACACTACTAGAAACATAAAAACAACAGTACTATGGAGAGTGGTTCTCAAACTTGAATGTGCAACAAATCATCTATGGATTTTGTTAAAATGCAGTAAGCCTGGATCAAACCCAAGTTTCTGCATTCCTAACAAGCTCACAGGTGATGTCCTAAACATCTAGGATCACACTCTGAATAGTAAAATAATAAAGGATAAAATCTAAATTCTTTACCACGGAATTCAGAGTCCTACACAATTTAGCGGCAACCATCATCACATTAGTTTTAATAAGAGTCTGAGCTCTGGAATCAAAATGTCTGCCTTCAAATCAAGGCCCTTTCTCTACTAATTAATACGTTATTTAACTTATGGGTCTCAGTTTCCTAAATTATAAAGTTTTTTTAAGGATTAAATGAGACAACGAACATGAAACACTTCAAGCACTCAATGAATGAATGAACTCTTGCCATCTCTCACCCTCCAAAGCACTATGTTCTACTGACATTTACAAGACACACACTTGGTGAAGGACATATGAACTCTTCTCAAGTGCTTCCCAAACTTCCGTCCAATTTTGAATTTAGAATTTTTCCAAGACTAAATAAAAATTTTAAAAGTACAACAATGAACACTCACATGCTCTTCACCTATATTCATCAACTGTTTCTGTACGTAAGAGATAAAGCAAATCTATGTACATATAAGTTTTCTAAACCATTTAAAATCCCTAATATCTCAGCATGTTATTTCTAAATCTAGGACATTCTCCTGTGTAAGGACAACAGCACTAACATGCTCAGAAATTAAACCTTGATACAATATCATCTAATATATTATCCAGCTTCAAATCTCCCCAACTGTCCAAGTAACATCCTTTATAGATGTTCCCTTCTTTGACTCATGATCCAATCAAGAACCAGGCACTGTATTTAGTTGTCATGTTTCTTTAATCTCTTTCAAATAAAGGCTAGTCTTCCAACTTTTTTTTAGTGTTTCTTAACACCAGGTAACAGGTGTTTACCTATCTGTACCTGTGCACCACAGGTTTGTAGTTTACATTACAAACTAATGTTTCATTTTAATAATGTGAATAATACATAAGTGTGTAAAGAAACAAAGAGTTTCTATTGCCAGCGATTTCTGTGGCCCAACAAATAGATGTTTCGATTCTTGCCAGCTCATTACCTTCAACTGAACTAAACCCTTTGACCAGGTACTTTAAAAAGCTCATTTACGGGGGCTGGCCCTGCGGCCGTGTGGTTAAGTGCTGCGCTCTGCTTCGGTGGCCCAGGGTTTGGCTGGTTTGGATCCTGGGCGTGGACATGGCACTGCTCATCAAGCCGTGTTGAGGCGGCATCCCACATAGCACAACCAGAGGGACCTATAGCTAAAATATACAACTATGTACCACGGGTCTTTTGGAAGAAGAAGAAGAAAACAAAGAAGATTGGTAACAGATGTTAGCTCAGGTGCCAATCTTTAAAAAAAAACAAAAACACAAAACCTCATTTACTAGTTTGCAAGGACCAAAAGGAAAAGATTCAAATGGCATAACGCAAATACCCAACCTCTAGTCCCAGCTAAGGGAGAAAACCCTAATGCCTCAAGATGAGTGTGGTTTAAAGCAGAAAACGTAATAACATTGTCCAGTCCAAGGCACAGCAGGAATGTCTGGTAAGAGCAGGAGGAAGTCTCAGAAGCTTAAAATAATGGAGAGGTTCACTACTGAACTTAGCAGCCCCAGTTTGTAACCAGATCTCAAAATAATTCTAGTGTGTCACAGCACTACCATCCCCATAGTTAGTACTTTTTACTGCATTGCTCCCTCAAAACTTTAGAGCAGCCCAAGCAGCGAGGGGCCTCTACCATTATTAATCACAGAAAGAAACACCCTCATTGAGCTGGGTGCTTCATTTTATTATTCTACTTGTTTATGTTTAAAGCACTATTTTTTTGAAGTTTTAAATCCATATTTGCTACCCTACCCCACCCCACTCTTTTTCCTGGAATACAGAAGAAACTTTCCTCTCAGTGGTTAGCAAGATTGGCTAAAGGGTGAGTGTAGATTCATTCTTCCTTTTTTTTCCTTTCTGAACATTTTCATCTCTGAAATGCTTGACACTTCTTTTAAAAACCACTAGGTGCATGGATCACTTTTAAGCAAGTAAGTTCTTTTTCAGGACCACAAATGCTACTGCCATCAGGATCCAGGCAGGAAACACAAACGGCTGAATCACGGCAGACAAATAGTCTGAAATCTCCCCTTTACAGCATCACTGTATTCTACTGACCACCTACACTGAAAGCACCTGTTAGGAGAACAGACTCCTAGGCCTCAGAAACACCAAGTCAGAATGTCCACCTTAAGAGCCCAGGTTTCTGCATTATTAACAAACACCCCCAGGAAACTGGTACTTAGCCCTTCACCGCTCCATTTCCAGACCCGCCCCATCCTTACCAAAATTTCCAACTTAGAAGATCACTACACTTTTTCCTAGGTCGTATACAACTAAAAACAGGAAAGGGGTATCGACTCACAGTAATTGGCATACTATACATACCACTGTGCGGCTTGATTTTCCCCCACTTAATATATCACAAACAGCTTTCTTATTTTCCTTCTAAAGAATTTTTCCACTCTTAAGTTGTCAGCGGCCAGTCCTTTATTTGGATAACACATTTAATTCAGGAGCTACCTTCATATACTGAATTTTACCTATTGATTTCACGTACTTATTGATCAGCAACAGAGTTTTCTACCTATGAATGTACTGAATTGAATTAGTGTTTGTATAAAGCTTATGTATATCATGACTGGATTCCTATTAAACAAAAATTTAGCAACAAAATTACCTAGCTCAAGGTCTTCTGGGGCTAGGCAGCTATTTGTAGTGAACTAACTCTGAGGGGAGTTCACTACTAAATTTCTACACGCTGTATAATTCAATGTTTCTGTATCTGCTTGAAACTACGGACAAAAAGTCCAAAAAACTAGTTGGTTTTGTTTATGCATTGTAAACTGCAGCACATTTACACAAACATGTTATCCACAAAATTAAGACAACAGATCCCATGAAACTCAGCAGTTTGTTATGCAAGAATAAATAAAAACTAGAAAAATCAGTAATTATTTCTTAACAAACTATGTGCCAAAATACCAAAGCACTCAAATGCTTATGAACAAATATATCATAACATTCATAAATAAGGTAACTTTGTGTTTGTCATGTTTCATTTCCAAAATAAATAAAATCTGTGGAATAAACATGGCAAAATTTTAAGAGCTGGTAAACCTGGGCAACGGGTTACACTGTGTTCTTTATATTTTTTCCTACACTTTTCTACAAGTTATACTATTTCATAATAAAAAGGCAACATTCTATCTGTGGAAATCATTAAAAGTAATTTTCCAAATTTTTATCCGCTCCATCCACGCCAGCAGTTTTCTAAAATTCCAGTTTCAAATTTTATAAACATTTTACATCTCTGGGAAAGACAAAAATGCTCTAACTCCTTATTTCCAAAGCTCTCTAACACTAAACTATAGCTACTGATATGTAGGTCTTCATGTACTTTCTTAAACACGAACTGACTAAAGATGAACAAATAGATAATTTCTGAGAACAAATGATCAACACATAAGATTTACTGGCAAGTATGAAAAAGAAATGAGGGGGAACATACCAAAAAGAATAGCTAGAAGTGCAAAATATTAAAGACGAGGAAGCAGAGAAAGGAGGACATGATATATGTTAACCTCTCCTTATTTCAATTACGACCAAGAAGAACAAATCCTCGGATCCTGCCTAATCCTTTCCCAATTTAGACTCCCTGTAGTTCGATATTTAGATGGACGATAAAAGAAAAATGGATACAGTCTGCTAGGAACTGGACAAGAAGAGACAAGGATCTCCTAGTGGCCACATAGTACAACTGCCAAGAGCTGGCAGTCTTTAATCCATCCGAATCCATAAATATTCCAGTCTTCAGGTTGTGTGTATCAAAAGTTTGTGCCTTTTTATTATCAAGTAGTATTCCACTGTTCTACAGTGTGTTTATTCTCTATTTGAGTGGCATTCAGGTTGTCTGCAGTTTGCAGAGGCTACAAATAAGGTTGCTGTAAACATCTGTGTACAAGTTTTTGTGTGAACATGGGTTTTAATACCATATGGAGAAATACCTAGGAGTAGGATTGCTGAGTCTTAATAGTAAATGTATATTTAATTTTTTAAGAAACTTAGAACGTCCGTTTGGTGGATTTACTTATACAAGTTTAAAGGCAGAAGAGTTGAATTATTCTGAACAAGAGAGCAAGAAAAATTCTGAGAGATGAAATGGGAGAGAGAGATTAAGAGAATAAGTAAAATGAAAAAAAGCTGGGATAAGTGAGATTAGTAATTCCAATTTTACGGCGTTAAAGAAAAGGGTATCAGGAGGCAGAAATACCTAATATGAATTTCTAAATTACCTGACTTTCTAGATGAAGGCCTTCTGTTCCCCACCCAAGCTGACCTGACCTGACCCACATCTCCAGTAAAATCTGTGAAGGGAAGAGGCATATATGGTAGGACTCTTGGTTACTGATGCTGAATATTTAAAAAAACAGCAGGGTGGCTAGCCACAGGGGCAAGTGGTTAAGTTCACATGCTCTGCTTTGGTGGCCCAGGATGCGGACTTAGCACCGCTCATCAAGTCATGGAGAGGCATGCGGCATCCCACATAGCACAACCAGAAGGATCTACAAGTAGAATATACAACCATGTACTGGGAGGCTTTGGAAGAAGAAGAAAAAAAGAAAGAAGACTGGCAACAGATGTTAGCTCAGGCGCCAATCTAGAAAAGAAAACAAACAAAAAGACAGCAGAAATTCTCTATTTTGACAATAGATTCAGAATCCTAAAATTCAAGTTAGGGGTAGTCCTTCAAATCTCCAGTTTATGCCAGGAAGTGGTTAAAAAAAAGTCTTAGATAAGAAATCAAAGTACTACTTAAGTATCAGACCTGTATTTACCAGAGCACCTGCAAGAAAGAGCCTCACTAAAGGAGGAGCCTTGAGGCTAAATTGTCAACAATGAGGTTTTTCTTAAGTTGGTATTCCTATTTTAAGGTACATGTATCAGTAGGACTCACACAAAAAAGTATTTCAGGTAGCAGTTAAGTTTGTTGGAAAACTGTGAGAAGCACATTCATTGTCATTAAAATTATAGTGGGAGGGCACCTGAATTTGCAAGTCCTCTGTTGGATTTCCTTGCCATGGCTAGCCCAACCTAAACCTGAGGTATGATTTCAGAACTGTGCTCTTCTTGGAGCTTCCCTTGCTTGTGGGCCTCCTGACAATCTTGATGGCAGCAGTAGCGGTGGGAGAGTCTAAGAGGAAGTCCTGGGTGTTTTTATTGCCCTCTCCCCCTTTCCCTCCAGACCGGGGGGAAACTACAGGACACGGGTGCTGCAACAAATGAACTGCAAGGAAAAAGAAAGAGATGGAGGAGGAACATAAAGATTTAAGACTAATTACAATGTACAGACTTTATGTGGAACTTGACTGAAACAAACTGGGAAAAAAAATGTTTATAAGGCAACTGGCAAAACTGAACCCAGACTGGATATATTCTTACATTAATTTTAGATGCAATAATGGTATGTTTAAGTCCTTATATTTTAGAGGTACACATTGAAAAATGAATCAATAAAACGATACATCTGGGATTTGCTTGAAAATAATGGGAAAGGTGGAAGGGAATAGTGTATACATTAAACAGAAGTGGCCCTACATTTACAACTGTTGAAGCTAGGTGAGGGGAAAACACATGGGTTCACTTCCCTATTCTATTTCTGTATATGTTTGCAGTTTTCTATAAAAAGTTTAAAAAATTGTAAGCACGGTTTTCTTAAGTTTTCACCCTTTTTTTCCCATTCCTGGTTCTTCTTTCTTCCAGCCCCTTGAAATCAAGACCTCTGACTCCACACAACAGAAAATAAAAGCTCTCTCTTCTCTGAAATGGAGTCCTCTGCTACACATAAAAGAATTTTTAGCTCTTTTATGTAATACCTTTAACCTTAAAAGTTCCAGCACCACTGAATCTTTGTCATCTTTTTTCTTCTCTGGTTTTACTGATCTTGCTAATGGTAATGTAAAGTCTTCTGAATGTCAGATAGAAACATACATTTTAGAAACTAAATTTGCTCCAACAATCTACAGAACAAAACGTCTTTATTCAACTGAGACTCCTCTTTCTGGAGGGGAATTCTGATCCTAAGAATACTTTCAACTATCAGAGAATAAACCCTTCCCTAGAAGACAGACGTTATTTAACAATGGGAATCAATGAATAAAATGTATTTGTGAACTAGTCCATCTGAAATCTCAATACATTCAAAAAATAAATTTCCAGGGCCAGCCCCGTGGCTGAGTGGTTAAGTTTACACATCCAGCTTCGGTGGGCCAGGGTTCATGGGGCGGATCCTGAGCAGGACCTACTCACCGCTCATCACGCCACGGTGTGGTGGCATCCCACATACAAGAACTAGAATGACTTGCAACTAGGATACACAACTATGTATCGGGGCTTTAGGAAGGCCAAAAAAAAAAAGAAGAGTGGCAACAGATGTTAGCTCAGGGCCAACCTTCCTCACAAGAAAGAAGCTTTAAAAAAATAAACACATTTCCATTTTTAATTTACTTAAAAATTACCATATTACTTTTATAACCAGAAAAATGTAATAAATGTTAAAATTACAAAGATTTTCTGACATAAATATATCGAATGTTTTATGTGGGAATTGAATTTGATATCAAAAAAGAGTACTGGGGCGGCCCGGTGGCCGAGTGGCTAAGTTCACGAGCTCTGCTGCAGGTGACCCAGGGTATCGCCGGTTCAGGTCCTGGGCGCAGACACAGCAACACTCATCAGGACATGCTGAGCCGGCGTCCCACATGCCACAACTAGAAGCACCTACAACTAAAAAATACACAACTATGTACTGGGGGGATTTGGGGAGAAGAAGAAAAAAATAAAATCTTTAAAAAAAAAGTACTGCAGAACTGGGGGGCTTTTTCCAAGTGGACAACATCTAACCTACTGTTTATATTTTAAACTAAGACCTAAATATCAAACTCTGAGATAAACTACCACAGGTCACAGAGATGGAAATATTTACCTAATTCCCACCATTTCTGTCCCTCTACTGCTTTCCCCTTCTGTACCTTTTCTTTTTTCTGCGTCTCAGATATTGCTAAGCCCAGCTTGTAGCAATGTTCTGATCACTGTCCCTTAAGTGTTACAGAGGTCTTCAGATGTTAACACACAATGACACCTTTTAGTCTGGTCCATAAGTGACATCTATTCTCCACCAGCCAGAAGCAAAATGTGGAGCAAGGATTTCTCAAATATGAGACTACTAAAAGATCCAGAAAAATAGAAAGTATATTCCCTATGCCAACTCTCGGTCTGTTCCTTAAACAAAACCCCAATATTACAACTAACTATAGTGGTAAATCATTTTACTGAACACTACAGACAACAATTCCTAAATGATTGATTACTAACTAACATTAATTAAATCAATTCCGAAATAATCCTACAGGAAAAAAACCTTTTTCAAAATCTTTAAGCAACTTCTCCTCCTTTTTATTTTTACTAGCAACATTCATAGTTGAAGACTACAAAACCAAAACAATAACTATTCCAAACACAGGAAAATAAAAATCTCAGAAGCAGAATAATAAAATGACTATTCCAGCCATATTACAAGCAAAGAATTACGGGAAAAAACTTTTTCAGTTGTGTGATGTCCCCAAAAGTCCATTTAAAGAATAGTGGCAAAACAAGCCAATATTTGTGATTTTTGGATAATCCATTTCCCCCTTTCCAAAACAGAAAAGAGTGTGTTCCCTTGTTTGCCAAAGTCAGCAATACCTGAAGAACTGCCGGATGGCAAGATTATGCACATTAATAATTGTATACATTTGACACAATTTAACATGCAGAAAGGTCCAAAAGATTATACTTGATTTGAGTAAGTCCAGCTCTCTTTTGTACGTCAATACTGAAAAGCACAAGGCACAATGACCAGGGTAAAAAATAACTGAGTTAGTTCAAGAGGATGTCAAGGGCTGACCCTAACAGAAATATATGAAAGCAATACAACAGCAAGAAAAAAATTAATCAGTTTGGCTCATGCAATAACCCAAGAAAAGAACCATATAGGAAGGTATAATAATCAATATTATTACCTCACAAGACTCAATTACAAACTACTGGTGCAGCCATAACTTTAAAAATAAATTACAAAGTACAACAAAGAAATGTCTTTACCAGCAACATTTAAGATGAAAATATTATATAATAAAGCAACATGATGATGGACAGCTCCAAAACAAAAATTAAACAAGTATTACACATTTTTAAAAGTTGTTCCAGTGAGATTCAAATTCAAGTCCTCCTCTCAACTACTTCAAAAGCCTAAGAATGGTTGCTCTTACTCTAAGTCATCCTTCATGCTACAACCAATGGTGTTCCTAAAACACAGAAGTAACCTGTTACCTGGGAAAAGGAGGAGGGCACTTTATTCTGTAGTCATTGGAAAGCCAAAGTCAAACCTAGCTCAGCATTCAAAGCCGTCCCTAATTTGATACTACCTAACATTTCTTCATCTCAGCTCAGGAGATTCCCAGTATATTAAGAAGTCTTACTTCCCATCTATCTCAGCCAAAGAGATGTACCCAAACCTACCCAATCATTCAAAGGCCAGTTTAAGTGCCTCCTTTCTGTGAAATTCTCTGAATACTTTCAGTATAATCTCTCAATAAATACTCATAAGATATTCATCACCCATTATGTACCAGGTAGTGGGGATACTAAAGTACAGTTCCTGTACACAATAATCTCAAAGTGGAAGAGAAAACCTTAATACAATAGAATATTCTAAGTAATACAATAAAGATTTATAGAATGCTATAGTAGCACAAAAAAACAAAAAAAACCCAAGGAACGAATTCTGTTCCAGGTTATCAGAGATGGCTTAGTGAAAACAGAGATGAACCGTGAACGACTAGAGTTCTCCAAGAAAATGTCACGAGGAAGGGAGCAAGAAACTATGTAAACACTATGTCTATTTGTACTAAACATTTATCACCCTCTGTGTTACACTCGACAGGGATGGACAGTGTCTTGTACAGATAGTGCTCAGGTGTTAAACTCAATGTTCTAATATTTTCTTTATGGCATCAGTTAATTTATATTGATGCATAATCCCAAATAAAATCATCTTGGCCAACGAAGTGCAATCTTCTGTAGACCAAAGGTTTTAACTAGGTTTATAAAATGCAGGAAAACTGATCAGAACTTTGATTTTCCTGTCCTAAAGTACTGTACCATAAAAATATCAATAAACGAGTAATCAAAGCCAAAAAATGCCCCAAATGAATAATCTACTCCTGAATGAACAAAAATAGCAACATCTTTACATTTGCTAATATTCTGCAGAAAGTATGTTTGAGATAGCCTAAAGACAGAATAAGAAGTACCTAAAAACGCTTCTGGCTTAACCAATGTTTAAATCCTAAACACCAAACGAGAATAAGAATATTAAAGTCATCGCCAATTCATTAGCATGTTTCCTAAGTTGCAGAAAGCTGGACTTCAATTCGTACGGGCTATGCAACTATTCAATGCCATTCACATTCTGGTCCCAACCAATCTTTCCAGATTCATCTAATTTTTCCCTCTTTGCACCCTCTTTTCCTGCCACAGCCAACTACTCAAACACACATTTCAGCACTTACTGCCTTGATACAAGATGTTCCGTCAGGCTCAAATGTCCTCCCCTAATTTAAAACCAATTGATCTTTTTAGACTACGGCCACCTCCTCTACAAATAACTCCAAGCATAAATTAATCACTCCGTTACCCAGGTTCCCAGAACAAGCTGCTTCTACTTTTACTTAAGCATTCATTTGCCTCATAAAAGAACGAAGAAGTACACACACCTGTTTCCCCACTAGACTGTAAAACTTTTGATGGCCTTACTCTCTGTTACATCTCACAGACCTAACACCGAGCCGTGCACCTAGAAACGACTTGTGAAACAAAACTCGTGCTTGATGAAAATTTCAGATTCCAAGTCAGAAATCAAGGAACGCAGCTCCAACTTCCCATGCCTCATCTTTTCTGAAAAGTGATCCTATTTCCTGCCACTTCTGGATACTCCCTGATAAGACTCCAGCCTATTCCCAACATTTTCCTAATTTTGTATACTTCGTATTCCATAAAATGATCAACTATTTCGAAAGCTTTGACCATTAATACAAGTAATGTGCTTTTCCCTCTTCCACCAATAATCAGTATCCCAAGAAAAAGACCAAAATTATACTAAAAGCGATCAAGGAAGGAAAAAACTACCACATTTTATTCCCAAATCATTTTGTTAAAAAAAAAGAAGAAGAAAGTATCTTAGACGCCTGAAGACACAGAAAGCAGCCGAGGCGAAGAGCACCGGGCCTGGGCTGCCCGAAGACGACCCAGGGCTGCCAAGCGCGGCCGCCGCCACAGCTTCCCGACTCGCCTGTGCGCAAACTGCGCCGACGACAATTCTGAGAGACCAGTGACCCTGCTCGCATGCCCGCCTCCCGAGCCCTTGCCTGGACGCCTCCCCAGCGGCCGTGTAAACGACGCCCCTGGTCAGAGAGAAGAAGCTACTCCGAAGCAGCGGCACCCAACACGGAACAAAGCGCCTGTCGGGGTGTACCAGGAGGACGCCATTACGCGGAGCAGTGGCCTGCGCCGCTGGCGCCGAGGAGACGAGCTGGGTCCCGAAGCGCGGGCTCGGCACCCACCAAAGCAACCACAGCAAGACGCAGAACCCTAGGAAGACAGTCTTAGCCGGCTGGGCGGCGGAGAAGACGCGTAACTAGGGGTAGACCGCTTACCTTCGTGAGTCTTGGCGATCTTCGCCATTTTGTCCACTCGAACACACAGACGGAACTGGCGCTCCCAAGAACTTCCGCTCGTCGCCGCTGCCACGAAGAAAAACAGCTGGGGCTGCTCTCTGCGCATGCGCCATGCGGGAGCGCGCTCCGCCGGGCGCCACGAGTCAGGGCAGCCACCTATAGGGAACGGAGAGGTGCATTGTGGGTAGGGGGAGGAGTCAGGGGCCGGGCCGGTCCTGAGGCGATTTTCGTGGTGATCCTGGAAAGGACTAGGTGTTCGGTAGTGGGTAACTTTGTCTTGGAGGAAAGTGGATTCCACGGGGACAGTTAAGAACAGTCACTGTCAGAAACACTACGGTTTCAGGGCGGGAAGAAACCCCCCTTTCTGCACATTCACGGAAGGTGCCTAGGGGCCAGACAGCAGCTTTCCCGAGCGTCTCAGCTGTTGCAGCGCCTAGTTACGGAAACAGGCCGAACAGTCTCATCCTTCGCACAGTACTTCAAGGGCATTTTTCTTTCTTTTTAAATAATTACTTACCATTTGGTAGGAGTTTCGTTTACAACATATGCTCCCAAACACTACTGAACCTCACAAATAGCCCAGTAAGGTGGGCAAGTTGTTGTAATTCCTATTAAGAAATGAGAGAAAAACTAGGGCGGGGGTATGTATAAATTGTGCAAGGTCACACAGTTAAGTTACAGAGCAGGAACTCTGCCACCCTTTTAAAGCCTTTTCACGTCATGAGTTCTTAGAAAACCACTGATCGTCAGCATTAACACTGATGAATGCCTCTCTTAATCCTACACATCATTCCTAAATCGAGAATTTTAAAAAGATCAGAATACAGGCGGTCTCTTTTTTCCACGCATCAATTATACAGTACTAGCAAACCTTGGACTGTCACACTGGCCTTGGACTTTGAAACTGAACAGAAGAATTTAGAAGTTGGTACAGGAAGCAGCCTAGGAAAACAGGTTGGGATCAAGGTTAGAACCACCACAAGGAAAACAGTTTATACCTTGCAGTGTGGTCAATTCACAACACAAATACTTAATAGAAACTTTACTAACAAAAAAGTGGGCTTTATGGGGCTGGCCAGGGTGGCGTAATGGTTAGGTTCAGGTGCTGTGCTTCAGCAGCTGGGGTTGCAGTCTGGGATCCCAGGCAGCTACGCATCCACCACTCATCAAGCCATGCTGTGGCGGCATCCCACATGCAAAATAGAGGAGGAAGACTGGCACAGATGTTAGCTCACAGCCACTCTTCCTCACCAAAAAACAAAACAAAACAAAAAACCCACCCCCGCACACAAACAAAACAAGAAAAGTGGGCTTTATATTAGCATCAATGAAAAACTATTTGATGGGTTAAAATTTTCAAATGTTTAATTTGATTTGATTATTTTAATTTAGGTTAAACAATATTTGGGAAGGGGATGAGATAGGAGAACAACATGTAGATTCTTACATAAATTATTGATAAATTCTAGGTCTTAGATTGGCAGAGGGTCCATAGATATTCCTTATCTGGTTTATAACCTACACATAGATTACATGTATTCTTTTATATATGCAAAATAGCATATTTTAAAACAATAAAAGGAAAAAAGAATGAGAAATAAGAAATTAGTGAAGGATATTTTTATTACCCATCAATAGTCAAGAAACTAAAAGAATTCATACATGTTGATGAAAAGAATCACAAGGACTTTGCATTTCTTGGCTCATGTTTTAAAAAATGATAAATGTGTATATATGAAGCAATCAGTCATGTAAAAATATATGCAAAGAAAAGTCACCAAAATGTTAATAGTGGATGTTTATGAATGATGGAATTAGGAGTGTTTTTTCCTTTATAATTTTTAGTATTTTCCAGATAATCTGCTATAAGCATGTATTATTTTTATAAACAGGAAAAAAATGTATTAAATAAATAAAAAGCATCTGCAAAGTGGGTATCACATGTCCTTTGTCTTTCCAGGATAGAAAGAAGCTGCGCCTGCTGGCCACTTTGTCTTCTGTGCATACTTCTCTAGGTTCCCAGGCATTAAGTACTTTGGTAGGGCAGGGGCAAATATGGGATAGTGAGATGTGAGAGACTTTGACAAAGATCAAGGGAGACTGCCTTCTCTCAGTCTTCTTCTAAAGACTAATTTGTCTTTATTTTTTTTAAGAGATCAATTTTATTTTATTTTTTTTATTTTAATTTTTTTTTGAGGAAGATTAGCCCTGACCTAACTGCTGCCAATCCTCCTCTTTTTGCTGAGGAAGACCAGCCCTGAGCTAACATCCGTGCCCATCTTCCTCTACTTTATATGTGGGATGCCTACGACAGCATGGCTTGATGAGCGGTGCCAGGTCCGCACCCAGGATCCAAACTGGCGAACCCCGGGCCACCAAAACGAAACATGTGAACTTAACCACTGCACCACTGGCCAGCCCCTAATTTGTCTTTAATATAACAGTGACTTGGACATTCAGACAGTAAGAAACGAGGGTTTTTCAATAAGTACCTTTTACTTTCCATTTTTAATATTAATAAATAATGAGATATTACTTAAAATGAGTTTCCTACCCTTTTCTAGTGAGGGTTTTTTGCTTCAAAAGTCAGAAGGGGGGCCAGTCCTGTGGCCGAGTGGTTAAATTCATGCGCTCCGCTTTGGCGGCCCAGGGTGTTGCCAGTCAGATCCTGGGTGCAGACATGGCACCGCTCATCAGGCCATGCTGAGGTGCCATCCCACATAGCACAACCAGAGGCGCTCACAACTACAATATACAACTATGTACTGGGGCGCTTTGGGGAGAAGAATAAAAAAAAAAAGATTAGCAACAGATGTTAGCTAAGTGCCAATCTTAAAAAAAAAAATGTCAGAAGGGATGATCTGCCCCTTCTCTTTTATAACCTAGATAATGGACAATGATGACATCCAATTAAAAGAAAAATCCATTCCTTTTCTTATCAGGGGCACTTAGAGGCTGGCTTTTCCAAGTCTCAAAAAAATATTACAAAGTAGCAAGCATACATAATTTTTCTAGACAAAAACCAAGATATAATAATTTTGCAGAATGTTAAATGCTAGCTGTAACTTGCACAAATTACCTTTGGGGATGACACTATAAAGGCCTTGAAGTTCCGTGCTATAGGAAAACCAGTGACAGTTTATCAAGCCCTCTTTTCTGAGGTAAAAGAAGGACTGTCAGGGGATAAATGGCCCTTAGTCTTGATCTGTAGTGTTGAGTTTTCCAGAAGTGTCTTATATCAAAGGGATATCAGACTCTATCTACCCCAGGCCAAAAATCTATTTACGTCTGCCTACCAGTTATGCCTACAAGTCTAAAACTAGAGTTTTAATTCTGAAAATGTAAGGCATTACTCAGTTAAATAAAAGATAACTTGAGATGACGTTCTGAATATGTCAGTCAATGTGCCTGTCATGTCTGACTTTCCCTTCTAGCTTCAATATACCTGACCAAACTCTGCTCAGGGAAATAGCACTGGGTTTTCTCCTGGAAGAGACAGGCACCTGGCTGGCTACCTAGAACCTGGCCTAGAATACAGGACACACTGCCCACAGATGACAAAAGTTATTGGCTGACCCAAGATTCCTTCTCTTGGAAATTTGGACTGGAAGTATGAAAGGAACTTGCCAGTTGCTATTGAAACAGAGAGAATCAGAGGAAAATGTCACTTTAATGACAGAAGACAAGAGTGAAGAATGAGTCCCCACAGCCACCTGGAATCCAGAACCACCTCCAGCTCCAAGCATGTGAAGGCCCATTCTTTAAATAATACTGCTTTTCTTGAGCTAGCTTGGGTGGATTTCTCTTCCTTTCAGCTAAACCAGGCCTAACTAGAACAGAAGAGCAGTATACCAACATCTTAGTGTGAATTCATTAACTAGCTTCTTTTTCTAGTTAAAAGTCAGCCAAGAGCTCTCCTTGATTCACAATGGTGAAATATCTAGATTTACAGCACATATAAGTCAAGTCTGAGTCGGTGTTTCAGACAGCCAAGGGAGTTGTGGCACAGAAGCATCAGATGCCTGGAATGCTGTGATGGTCTACTATGTCAGCTGGGCTAAGCTACAGTCTCCAGTTATTCACACAAATACTAATCTAGGTGTGGGCTACGAACGCTTTTGTAGATGTGTTTTAAGTCCATAATAATTGACTTTAAGTAAAGGAGATGGTCCTAGATAATCTGGGTAGGTCTGATTCAATCAGTTGAAAGGCCTTAAGAGCAGAACTGAGGCTTCCCTGATGAAGAAGAAATTCCACCTGTGGACACAGCTTCAGCCTGTGCCCAACAGTTCCAGCCTGATGGCCTGCCCTACAGTGCCTACAATTGCATAAACAAATTCCTTGCAATAAATCTCTTAATATGTATCTCCTACTGGTCTGTTTCTACAGTTGAACCCTGATTGATACAAATACCAAAGGGAAAATTCACCATTCATTCAAAAAATATTTATTGGGGCTGGCCCAGTAGTGCAGCAGTTAAGTGTGCACGTTCCACTTCCGTGGCCCAGGGTTCACCGGTTCAGATCCCGGGTGCAGACATGGCACCACTTGGCAAGCCATGCTGTGGTAGGCGTCCCACATATAAAATGGAGGAAGATGGGCACAGATGTGAGCTCAGGGCCAGTCTTCCTCAGCAAAAAGAGGAAGATTGGCAGCAGATGTTAGCTCAGGGCTAATCTTCCTCAAAAAAAAACAGAATTCTGACTAAAAAATTTTTTTAAATGTTATTTATTGAGGATCTATCATATGCCGTACATTATTTATTTCTGTTGTTTTTTACTGGCTTATAATATTATATACATTTCAAAGGTACATTATATTTCGACTTCTGTATAGACTGCATCTTGTTTACCACTAAAGTCTAGTTGCCATCTAGACATTATCTTAGATGCTGAGAATACAATGTTGAACAAGACACTGTTCTCATGGGGCTTAGAGTCTTTGAAGGAGAGAGATTAAAAATCTATGTGTGTGTGTGTGTTTGCATAATTTCAGGTACTGTCAAGTGCTATGAAGAAAAATAAAGCAGAATAAGGGGAGAGTGGGCAGGATGGCAGGACAGGATGGACAGAAAAGGTGGGCTATCTGAGGGGATGACATTTGAGCAGATAACTAAATGATGTAAGGGAATGAGGATTTGGGGGAAGAATATTCCAGACATAGCCAATGTAAATGTGCCAAGGTGGAAATGAGCTGGGGGTGTTCCAAGAACAGCAAGAAGGTTGGTGTGTCTAGAGTGGAGTAAAGGGGCAAGAGTGGCATGAGATGAGGCCAGATACCTGTGGTACCTGGCAGTACTACACTGTTGAATGAATGAATGAATGTTGAATGAAGGAATCTTCCAAACTTCCCTGCTTTCTACTGCCTCTCAAAGAGACCTGCCACAGAATTTTTGCTACTGGATTCTCAATGATAGATGTACAACACAAGAGCAGGAAATATTGTCACTAATGATTCAGCTTAAGCTGGCTGTGGTCACTAGCTGAACTGGGAAATTGGTAGGAGGTGGAAGAAGGTGGGATGGTCATGACCAGAGAAATAGGATTTGTGAAAGAGGGTAAGGGATGTTGGGCAGACTAGGGTTCTGGGGTCAGTGACAGATGCTCTATTGTAGGCAGGTACCAGAATCAACCTAGAGAAGTTGGCAGTAATAGTAACAACAATAGCTACAGTACAAAGCCAGCAGTTCTTTATGCCAGCCAGAACCCAAAGAGACCTATTAGTACTTTCTTCTTAGTGGTGGGAAGTATAAGGTGCAATAGTTTGTCCTTTACTTTGGAGGGATGTCCAGGCCTGCCCCAGTCCACTATGCCCCTACATCAGGTCTCACGTGGAAGTGACTTTGTCCCCCAGGGATACCTGGCAATGTCTAGAGACATTTTTAGTTATCACAACTATATCCTCTTTTCCTTGAGGGTCCTCCTTCCTATTCCCCTCCTCCTCTCCTCTACTCTCTTTCACCTGGCTAACTCCTTCTCATCCTATAAGACTGACTAGATGTCTCCCTACCCTGGAAATCTTACCATAGGAGTGAGATATAGATAGCATGCTTTGATATTGCTATGCTGTGCTCCTAAAGTCCCACTAACATCTAACTACTCTAACCACTTTGTATTCTAACTGTTCCTATGTGTCTTTCTCCCTGAACTGGACTGTTAACACCTAAAGCAACTTAAAGGGAGAGATTACTGGCATCTAGAGGCCAGGGATACTGTTCAACATCCTATGTTGTACAGGAAAGCTCCCCACAACAAAGAATTTTCTGGCCCAGAATGTCAATAGTGCCACCACTGAGAAATCCTGCCCTAAAAGTATCACTAATGGAGCGCTCCCTTAATTTTCACTGGGTGTCCCCTCCACCCTCCGGAGCATCTGCGTCTTTCCAACCTCCAATGTACTTACCATTTCCTGGTCATCTAGTCTGATTAATGTGATTAATACAATGCCATCAATATGATAGACTAATAAGATGGTCAGCTGTATGTTCAAGTCCCTTAAGACTATATCATGAAAGAGTTATTATTTTAGCCTATCTTACGGGAGAGTTAATAACATAATCCAGGGGTAAAACTTAAAATGTATACTGTTGTCCAGCCCAAAAGAATGCACACTTTTAAATCCTTATCGTTAGGGATGGAAAACAGCTCTTTCATCAAATCAATATCTGCTTACCATGTACTTGAGGTCATGTTAATCTGCTCTAGATACCACATCTCGCACAGCAACTGCAACTGGGGCTACTACTTGGTTGAATTTGTGATAGTTCACTGTCATCCTCCAGAATCTGTGTAGCCTTTGTAAGGGCCAGACCTCAGTGTAGATATGATAGGGACAGCCATCCTTGCATTCTTTAGATCTTTAAGACACTAATCTCTGCTGTATTTCCTAGCATATGATAATGATTTTTTAATTTACTATCTTGGCAGGGTGTGGAGGGAACTATTCAGTAGCCTTCCCAACTATGTTCTTATTCCACAGGCCAAGGAACCAATATGGGAGTTTGGCCAACTCCTAAGTATGTTAATTCCAATTATACATTTGGGAACTCGGGAAATGACACTTGGTACTTGGAGCCAGACCTGAGTAAGGACTCCATTTATGACCATATACACCCCAACAAGGGCCACTATGACACTTTGGGTATCGATGTCAAGTTGGACACTGTGTCCACAGCCCTCAAAACATTAGGTTATTCCACTTTTCCCAGTATATAGTTGCCAGAGCAAGTGCCTTTGGGGAAGTACTAGGGCATTCATTAACACATACTTACCATGGTGTTACATCATCCTTCTTCCAGGGGACCTAGCTTCTCTTTCAATCAAATGGTCTGAAATCAAATAGTTCTAGGTCTGAAAGTTAGTTAAAGGATCACTATCTTTTTTTTACTGGAATAGCTGCCTTCAACCTCCTGAACATCCATCCCATCCTTGATTTCTCTTGGTTGTATAGATTGAACAACACCCTCATAGGCTGCCCATCAATCCTGCTTCTAAGCACACGCTGTTGCATTAACCATCTCCGTATCTTTCTGTAGGTCAGGACCCTCTGGGCACACATCCCGACCTTGTGCTGGTTGTAATTGTGACCACTTTGCTTCTGACGGTTAAGCATCCCCACTTGGCTTCCACTTTGGACTCTCATCATCCCCATTGCTATCATGGAGCTCAGCTCTGTAACTATCTGCTGCTATCACCTGAGGCCTGTAAAGGACAGCCACCATGAGTGACAGTGCTGAGCTGAGCCTTTTTGGAGTCTGAGGCAAAAGGAAAAATCAGTAATATTGATCCTGTTGTTATTTCAAATTTTGATGTCGTGTTCATCGTGAATTTTTCTGCATTAATTTTGATTTAAATTTTTTTCAATATTAAAATGTTATTTATCTTAGTTACTGAGCTTTTTGGCACCCCGTTAAATTTTGCACCTCAGGCAAGTACCTCACTCACTTCAACCCTAGTCTCGGTCCTGTTCAGGGATGCTGGTGCCCCTCTCACTTTCCTTGTTGTTTAAGGGAACAGTGTCCTCTGAGCCTTCCCGTTGAACACAGTCATCTGGTAAGTTTTCTAGCCTTAGCATAGAATATCTACTCTACCATACTCACTTCTCTGAGCCTTTTCATCACTGCTTCCACTATCTTCCACAGTTCTGCCGTTTCTATACCACTTAATGTGGGCTGTTGCTTTCTCTGAGTGTCTAAGAGCTATCCTAGTAGCGTGTTAGCCTTGCCTCCCTGGATCCTCATCAGGGTATTCCATATCGTGGATAGTGCTCCCATACTGATAAACCCTCCCTATCCAACATTATGTTCTACTACCCACCCCTGCCCCCTGATCTAGGACCCTCAGAATTTAGTTCCTTATGTCATCTTCCAGCTCTTGATGGTACATATTGGCTAGGTCCTTCAGCTCCTTTGAGATGTCCCTTTCCTCCCTTAGTAGGCCCAGCATTTCCTGGGCCAACTGATATATGACTTAATCCCAGTTATTGATCTGATGTCCAAGAGGGAAAGTAAGGAAAGTTCCTGAGAGGAACACCTGTTGTCTTATAAGTCAGAGGTCTCTGTATCTTCTTCAACAGAAAAGGAAGCACTAGCTTCGTAACAGGGAGGATTAGGCCACTTCTGTAGGCCCAGAGGACTCAGGGGAATCTAGGATTTCAAGTTTCTTGAGTGCACTGACCCAGATGTCCTTGTCCTGTTTCTTAGGACTGTAATCCTTCCCAGTCAGGGCCCTCACTTTGTGTAAGAGACATGCTGAGGCTGGAAATTTTGTTCACTTTTGGAGCTCTATTACTCTCTCTCTCTCTTTGTTTTTGCTGAGGAAGACTGGCCCTGAGCTAATATCTGTTGCCACTCTTCCTCTTTTTACTTGAGGAAGATTGTCGCTGAGCTAACTTGTGTGCCAATCTTCCTCTATGTTGTATGTGGGACACCCCCACAGCGTGGCTTGACAAGCAGTGCTAGGTCCACACCCAGGATCTGAATCCACAAACCCTGAGCTGCTGAAGCAGAGGGCGTGAACTTAACCACTATGCCACTGGGCTGGTCCCTGGAGCTCTGTTACTTTTTGTGTGTATGTGAGGAAGATTAGCCCTCAGCTAACATCCACAGCCAATCCTTCTCTTTTTGCTGAGGAAGACTGGCCCTGAGCTAACACCTGTGGCAATCTTCCTCTGTTTTATATCTGGGACACCTGCCACAACACAGCTTGATAAGCAGTGTGTAGGTCTGTGCCCGGGATCCAAACCAGTGAACCTCAGGCTGCCAAAGCAGAAGGCCGAACTTAACCAATACGCCACTGGGCCACCCCCTGGAACTCTGTTACTCTTAATGTTAAGTCCTGGACCTGACCATCAGCTTTTTTATTGCAGACAATGAAACTCTCTTTATATGCTACTAAGGATGCCCTCCAGCTTTTACACAACTTTTAATTAGTGATTAATCACTCCAAGCTCTCAGTGTCTTTCTCCCAAGATCACAACAGGAGCTATTAGTGCTTCGCCCATCACCAGTGAGAGGGTCCTCACTGCCAGCCAGACTGCACGTGATCCAGAGCTCAAAACCCCATTTTAGTGTATTCTTTCTTGAATCACAGGTTGGGTTCCCTATGAAGCAGACTCTGAGGTGGAGATCTGCATGCAATAAGTTTGTCAGGGAATCCTCTCAGGATCAACACCTTTAAGGCACTGAAGGAATCAGAACTGGGAAGACAGGGCCAGCCTCGTGGCCCAGTGGTTAAGTTCAAGCACTCTGCTTCGGCAGCCCAGGGTTTCACTGGTTCGGATCGTGGGCACGTACATGGTACCACTTATCAGGCTATGCTGAGGCGGTGTCCCACATGCCACAACTAGAATGACCCACAACTAAAATATGCAACTATGTACTGGGGAGATTTGCGGGGGGAAAAGCAGGAAAAAAAAAAAAAGAGAGAAGGTTGGCAACAGTTGTTAGCTGAGGTGCCAATCTTTAAAAAAATAAAAAGAAGAAAAAGAAGAAAAAATAACTAGGAAGAGGAAGAAGTTGACCTGCCACAGTTGCAACAAAGACCTCAACCAATTCTGTGGGGAACTCTGGAGATGAGATGGCCCTTCACAGTTGTCCTAAACTGAGGCAAGAAAGTTGGGCTCTTATACTCCCATATCAATAAGATTTGGGGTGTGCGCTTCCCCAGGAAGAGGGCATGACCTTGGGAGAGGCAGCTTTCTTTTAACTACAAGCAATCCCCAGAAAGGGATGCATCCGAGAGCTGTCCTTGACAGAACTCCCAACAGCTCTGGTTATGAGGGGAGAAAGAAGGGTCTCTGGGCAGCCCACCATATAGCATCGACTACAAGTGTACACAAGTGTCTCCATGGGATGACAGTGATGCAGCCAGAAAGAGATGACACTATCCCCTAAGGATATAAACCTCAAAGAAATTTGGTCTTTCACAAAAAGGTGGGTAAACAGTGGTCTTGAAGCAGTAGTGAGGAGTGAGGGACACACTGGTCCTGCTCTCTTGACCTTCAAGTACATGGATAGTACATAGGTAGCACATGGGTTGGCAAATGCCCCTTCCCAAAATTCTCAAAAAACATTTGCTTTCTTGGAATGGTGACTAATTGAAAATAACTTTTAAAGTCTCTTTTTCTCCTTCATTGCAATTTATAAATGGTTATGCCTTTCCAGGAATCTCTGTCTGTGGAATTTGGCAGGGGGCAAGGTGGGGGGAGTAGGGGGGGGTCATAGGGAGGGCACACGCCTGTGCTGCCAGTTCTGAAACCTCCTTTCTCTCCCACTAATGCAGATTCTCAAACTCTAAGAGCACCCAGATCCCCTGAGGAGCTTCTTAAAAGTGCAGGCTGTGAACCCAAACTCCAGAGTGATTCAGGAAGCTTGAAGTGGAGCCCAAGAGCTGCTAATTCTTTACAAGTGGCCTGCTACCATGCACTGCATATCAAAGCCTCTTTTCTCATCTGTATCTGAATTCTGGGAGAAGGCAGACAGATCCCTACTGTTCCATGGTCAGAAAAAGAAATAAATGTGGATGTGTTCACCAATCTAGAATCTCTCTGCACCACACACTATTGGGGTTTTATGGAGGCTTCCTCACACAGGCATGATCAATGATTAACTCCATTTCCAGCCCCTCTCCCCTCTCTGGAGAAGTGGAGGGCAAGGCTGAAAATCCCAAGCTTCTAATCATGGCTTGGTCTTTCTGGTGACCAGTCTCCATTGAGGAGCCATCCAGAAGCCCACTCAGTCGCCTCAATAGAATGAAAGATGCTTGTAGTGCTCTTATTGCTTAGGAATTTATAGGGGATTTAGAAATCCTGTGTCAGGCACAGGGTCAAAGACCAAATATTAGAACAAGAGATACTCCTAGTGCTCTTATCACTTAGGAATTTACAAGTGTTTTTAGGAGCTCTGTACCCAGGAACCAGGGACGGAGACCAATATATATTTCTATTATCTCACACATAGAACAGGAGAAAATATTTGCAAATCATATATCTGATAAGGGATTAAATATCCAAAATATATAAGAACTCCTACAACTTAACAACAAAACCCAACACAATTAAAAAATGGGTAAAAGACTTGAATAGACATTTCTCCAAAGAAGATAAAGAAATGGCCAATAAGCACATGAAAAGATGTTTAACATCCCTACCCAACAGAGAAATGCAAATCAAGACTAAAATGAAACACCATTTCATCCCTACTAAGACAGCTATATTAAAAAACAAAACAGAGGGTTTGATTGGTGACATCAGCAAAATGGCAGGGTAAGCTGACCTGGGATGACTCTCTCCCCTCCAAACTACAAGTACAACTTGGAACAACTGAATTTCAACCAGTAACTCTAATACAGAGATTGTCAGAGACCCACAGCAGCAAAATGACAGAGGTCAGAGAGGCTGAAGCCGCCCTTGGAGGAGCTGGAACGGGGTAAGAGAGAACTTCACTCCCTCCCCTAGAGACTGGGATCGCTGCCGCGGGTGAGGGAAGGAGCTGGGGAGGGGCCACACGTCCAGGGATCATCCAGGACTCCCACCACCTGTGCAGTGGAAACCTGCTAATTGGGGAAAGCTTCTGTGTGCAGGGACCCCATCAAGCCGGGGCCCTGGGAGACCAGAGAGGGAGAGCTGACTGGAAGCCAGGTCAGCCCGCGAGAGAAAGTGACCCTCCTCCCCCAACCCACAGTGCATGCCCGCCATCACAGCTCAAGGTGGAGGGCTCAGAACACAAGGCTCTCAACCTCCATCTAGGGGCGACAGACTGTAACTGCAACCAAATAATAGCAGCATGCGCAAAAACAGCTCCTCTACCATCCAGCAATTTATAAAAGCTCCAGACCAGAAGGAAAGCAATAAAAACACAGAAGTAGGTCCTGAGGACTTGGAAATAGGTAAACTAAGTGAAAATGAAATCAGAGTAGCTATCATCAAAAAACTCAATGAGGTAAAGGGAAATATAGAGAAACAAGTCAACAAGTTCTGGAATTACTTCACAAAAGAGATAGAAACTATAAAGAAGAATCAATCAGAAATATCAGAGATGAAAAATACAATGGATCAGATAAAACAGAATACGGATTCCGTGAATGGCCATGTAGACACCATAAAGGAGAAAATTAGCATAATCGAAGAGAGACAGGCTGAATGGCTCCAGAAAGAGGAAGAAAGAGAACTAAGAATTAAAAAGAATGATAATAATCTCCAAGAAATAGCAGATTCAATGAGGAAAACCAATTTAAGAATTATCAGAATACCGCAGGGTGTGGAAAAGGAAAATGGAGGAGAAAGTGTGCTTAATGAAATTATGGAAGAGAACTTCCCAAATCTAGGGATTGAGGGAGAAATGTGTGTGGAGGAAGCTTTCAGATCTCCTAGATTTGTTAATGTAAAAAGACCTACTGCAAGGCATATAGTAGTAAAAATGGCAAAAATGAATGACAAAGAAAGAATACTCAGGGCAGGAAGACAGAAGAAAATAACCTACAAAGGAACTCCTATCAGGCTTTGGGGAGAAAAAGGAAAAACAAAATCTTAAAAAAAAGATAGTGAGCCAGCCCTCATGGCCTAGCGGTTGGGGTCCGGTGTGCTCCGCTTCGGCGGCCCAGGTTCTGTCAGTAGCCATGCTGTGGCAGCAGCTCACATAGAAGAACTAGAAGGACTTACAACCAGAATATAGGACTATGTCCTGGGGCTTTGGGGAGGAAAAAAGGGAAAGAAAGGGAAAAGAAAAAAGAGAAAAAATAAAAGGACAGGAAGAGGAGGATTGGCAACAGATGTTAGCTTGGGGTGATTCTTTCCCAGAAAAAAACGCAAAGCAAAAGAACAAAGACGGGTTTCTGAATAAAATTTGCAGTGATACACTTAAAAAAAAAAAAAACCCACAGAACTCCAATATTTCAGCTGCTTTATAGTCCAGGTCAAGGAGAAAGACACATAGAAGCAATTATAATACAAAGTGTTCGGAGTAGTTAGAGAGATGTTTGTGGTATTCTAGGAGGACTGTACAGAAATATCAAACCATGCTACCTATGTCTAATTCCTAGGGTGAGAGGACAGTGTAGTCAACAAACACCACAGTGTCTGTAGAGGATCTAGAAGCGGTTCTGTGGGGCTAGATGCCACAGTGGGTGGCAGGGAGTAGCAAAAGAGGAATTCCAGAACTACATAAGAGGCTGGTCACACAACCAGGAAGAATCTGCTTTCTTGATAAACTCTGAGTGCCCTGAACTAAAAACTTCTGGGTCTGGAAATCTGAGAAAAGCCTCTAAACTATGTTGTCATCCTTTCTGGCCCTCCCAGGGTAGTCAATCATCTTTTTTTCTCATGATCAAATTTCTAGTTTGAATCACTTGCTCAGATTTCTTATTTGGACTAACTCTAATTGAGTTGGGTTTTTTAAAGATTTTATTTTTCCTTTTTCTCCCCCAAGCGCCCCAGTACATAGTTGTATATTTTTTGTTGTGGGTCCTCCTAATTGTGGCATGTGGGATTCCGCCTCAGCATGGCCCGATGAGTGGTGCCATGTCCACGCCCAGGATCCAAACCAGCAAAACCCTGCGCCACCAAAGCGGAGCATGTGAACTTAACCACTCAGCCACGGGGCTGGCCCCTAATTGAGCTGTTTCAAAAAACAGTTGTAATATTTCAGTATTACAATGCTGCTGCTACATCTTTCAAGAAGTCATACAGCAGGGCTGGCTGGGTGGTGCAGCTGTTAAGTTCGCATGTTTCACTTTGGCGGCCCGGGGTTTGCCGGTTTGGATCCCGGGTGTGGACATGGCACCGCTTGGCAAGCCATGCTGTGGTAGGCGTCCCACATAGAAAGTAGAGGAAGATCGGCACAGATCTTAGCTCAGGGCCAGTCTTCCTCAGAAAAAAGAGGAAGATTGACAGCAGATGTTAGCTCAGGGCTCGTCTTCCTCAAAAAAGAAGTCATACAGCATAAAAGAGCATTCTGACTCTAAGTCAGAAAACAAGGGTTTACTGGCTGGCTGCACTGCTTGCTAGTTTGTGCAAGTAGCTTAACATTCCTAAACTTGTTTCCTAAGGTCTTAGTAAATGTGTGCTGAAGGACTGATTCAAACAGGCCTCAGATGCACCCATATCAACCAGTGTTTCCTCCTCAGAGAGTGAGTCCAAGCTCTGTGGGGTTTGGCAGTAGGGGGTGTGCTCCTCCACACTTCTTAGGCACTAGCACCAGCCAAGCAGTGCCCTCACCTCAGAGATCAGGGTCCAGCACTGCAGGACCCCTCCACCAAGTTTCTAAGTTCGAATAACCACAACTTCTTCCTTGTTCCCCCAGCCCAGAGCAGCGTTGCGGGGAAGAGACAGGCCTGCCAGCTATCCTTTGAAAGACCTGCTTACAAGGTTGGCCTTGGGCTGACATTTGGGAACTTGGATTTCAGGTGGGTTGCCACCATTCCCAGAACTGTCTCGCTGTGCCTAAACTGTGCAAGCAATGTAGGTTACGCTGAACATCAGCTTTCCTTGTGGAGTCTGGAATTTGGCTACGTGCCAGGTAGAGGGTGCCTATGTGATCAGCCCCCACAAACACCCTGGGCACTGAGTCTCTATGAGCTTCTCTGGTTGGCAACATTTCACACACACTGTCAGAACTTGTCAGAACAATGAAGCATGTCCTGTATGATTCCAAGACTTCACTGGGAAAGGACCCTTGGAAGGTTGCACTTGGTTCCCCCAGACATCCCACATGCTCCTTTTCCCTTAACCAATTTTTCTTTGTATTCTTTCACTGTAATAAATCATAACTATGAGCACAACTATATGTTGAGTCCTGTGAATCCTTGGCAAATCATCAAAACTACTGGTGGTCTTGGGTACGTGGGGTGGTACCTACTCCTTGTGGTTATTATTGCTTTCTTATCTCAGCATCCCATTTTTGTCATGATAGTTCTCCAATTCCTGTTTAAGAACATCCTTATATTTAATTTCCTGTTTAAAATGATTGGTGTACTTTTCCTGACTGGTCTCTGACTGACATGGCCACTCAGTAACGGCAAATTGTCTAGTTAATCCCCTTTGGTAGTCCAATTTTTATCAGAAACTAACATCTGTAATAGCACTGGCCTCTTGTAACTTAGTTCTTGATTCAGTCAAGGAAGGTGTTCTTTCAACCAAACGTTTTACAAAGGTAATCCCTGTATGAAATCATTGAGCATGCTGGGAAGATTATTCTACTGATCTAAAAGCTGCCAGTAATGAGAGTGTTAACTTTAAAAGCTTGCTTTATTTCAGGAAAAAAAATATAAGTGATGTTCAGGTAAAGGTCTTGTTCTGTGGTTAAAATTCAGCCTATATTTGTTTTGACTATAGGGTTGATTAAAAAAAGTATTAACACAAAGTCATAGCCATCTCTATTTACCTGAAGCCTTTCTGGTTTTGTTCAGTCTATATTTGGGGTTCTGACGTGAGCAAAAAGTCAAACAGTATGATTCTAAGTGGAAGTCAATCAGGAGGATTTCATTTGGAAAGATCACATGAAAGGCAGGAACTAAATATATTTATACATAGTTTTATTATGGAAGATTTCAAACATCCATAAAAATTAGATATAATACTATTATAAACTTCCCATGTACCCATAATTCAGTTCAATAATTATCAACAAATGATCAATTTTGTTTCATCCACTCTATTCTTCCACTCCCAGTGGATTATTTTAAAGCAAATCAGACATATTTTACTCGTAAAATCTTCCGTATGAATCTCTACTGAAGTAGAGATTTCAGTTCAATTTCCCAGTCTTGTATATGTCTTTTTATATTTGGTTTGTTCAAAACAAAATCCAAATAAAGCCTCTTGAATTTTGTAAACCTACAAGAGTTCTCCACTTCCTCCTTCTTTACTTGACATTTATTTGTTGAAGAAAATGGGTCATTTGTCCTGCAGAATTTCCCACTTTCTGTATTTGGCAGATGGTAGACCCTTGGTGTCATGTAATATGTTTTTCTATCCCCGGTGTAAACCGGCATATCTAAAAGCTTGACCAGATTCAGATACAATTATTTTGGCAAGAATGCCTAATTTGCAGTGTTGTGTCAAATATATTTTTGACAGTATAGTTGGTTTGCACTCTTAAGATACTGTTTCCCACAGGTCTCTGCTCTGCTGGGCTTTAATTTTACTACCCATCTTTTCATATTGTACAGACAGACGTTTTAACCCCCAGTTTATAGAAGCAGTGTCATCTACTGAAACTGAAACAGAGTTTATCACCCTTAAGCTTATGACATTTTCTTTTGAGAAGTCAAATGAGTACTATACACTGTCATGTTACAAAGATTCCTTTATTTTCCCTTAAAAATGTTTTTATTTGGAAACTATTCAATTGGGTGACTCAACTCAGTAGGTGTTTTCATATGTCTGAAGAGTTGAATAAGAAAATGTTTGGTGAATTTAATAAAAGAAGGCCTTATATTAAGTACATAAGTATGTCATGTATTGTACTGAAAAATATGTTTAACAAGCCTTTTAGTTAACAATACCAATAGTTTGAAATAGAATTTAGTAGGAGGTGGCAGTGTAATGCCTATATTTTGTAGACACCTGGTAAGCCCTGTAGTTTGGTTTTTTTTGATGAGGAAGATTGGCCCTGAGCTAGTATCTGTTGCCAATCTTCCACTATTTTGTATGTGGGACGCTACCACAACATGGCCTCATGAGCGGTGTGTAGGTTCACACCCAGGATCCAAACCCACAAACCCTGGGCCACTGAAGCTGAGCACACGAACTTAACCACTATGCCACCTGGCTGGCCCTACCACTGTTTTTTTTTGAGCAGGGGTAAAATATGATGAAAATGAGTTCTAAAGGAAGACCTTACTGAAAATATTGAAGATTTAAGGCAAGAAGAGCAGGGATTGTGTATCTGAAGGCAATCTGATATAGAATTGTTTGGATGCAGCTACAAATAACCTCAATCAACATGTACATCCTGTGCTATATATACAGAAAAGTGTTTGACAAAACTTGTAGCTGGTGATTTCAACTCATTCCACAAAGCATCCAGTAGGGGATGACTGCAACGAACAAAGCAAGAGTAGAAAATAATAATCACACATACACACAGCAGCTGGAAAATTTCTGTAAATATAAATCAGATCAAGTCACTCTTCTGCCCTCAACCTTGAATGACTTCCCCTTGCACTTAGAATACAATCCAAAGTTGGTCCCATTGCCTCCCAGGCACTATGATAAAGCCCTCACCACCTCTGACCTCGTTTCCTACCCCTCTCCTCCTCCCTCACTGTGATGCAAAGCCCCTGCTCTGCATAAAACAGGGCAAGACTGTTCCTGTCTGGGGCCTTTGCACTTGCTGTTCCCTCTACCTGAAGTTACTTTGCCCCCAAATATTCACATAGTTCACTTCCTCACTTCATTTAGGCCTCTGTTCAGTATCACTTCCTCAGAGGCCCACCTGACTACCCTATATAAAACAGCACCCCACCTTACCCCTCTCCACCACCTTATCCTGCTTTCGTTTTTTCCTACAGCCCATGATTATCTGACACCGTATTATATACTAGTCGATTTCCCCACTAAAATATAAGCTCCATGACGGTAAGGACTTTTGTTCACCTACCCAGCATCTAAAACACCAGAAGTGCCCAATAAATATTTATTGACTACATTTAACCAACGATCTCATTTACTGCTCAAAACTGTATGCAGTAGATAGCATGGCTACCCTCATTTTACAGTTTACAGGAAGCTATGCTGTACAAAGGTTAACAAACGGAGGGAAAGAACATCAGGACTTGATGACTGACTGCTTTCTGAAACGGGTCAATCAAAGCAAAGGCGTCGGCTTTGTAGGGAATAATGGAAACGCAAACCATCCGCGAACTCCAGTTAACAAGGTGGCCGGCCACGCAGGCCCAAGGCCTAGGGCACCGAGGCCCGTCCCCGGGGGCGTGACCCTGCGTGGCCCTCGCACCACGCCCAGGGCCAGCGCGGCAGGGCCCGTATCAGGCCGTCGTCACAGCAGGGCTCCGCGGCCAGACCGCGCAGCCGGGAGCGACGGCGGAGCGGCTCACCACCCACCCCGGAGAGTTACCTGGTTGACAACCAGGCCCTCGGGCTCCCTCCCGCCCTGGGCGGGGCTCACGTGCCGGGCCTGGCGAGCGGAAGCAGCTCCCAAGAGCACGGCAGCCGTGGGCGAATCCGGGAAGAGCTCCGGCGCGGGAGGCGGGGCGGGCGGCGGCGAGTCTCACGCAAGGCGCCCGAGCGCGCGGCGGGAACTCGAAGGCGGCGGGGGAGAGGGGGGGGCGTCCAGACGGCCCTGCGCCCCCTCTGATTGGCCCACAGGATGACGTAGGGAGTTTGCAGTCGGCCCTACGCCCGTGGGAGCTTGCGTCAGAGGTGCGCAATCGGGAAGGAGGGAGGGGCGTGTCGGGAGGCTCAGGGGGCCCGCCGATTGGCTGGAAGGCACGGGAGCCGGGCGGCCCGGCCGGGCCGGAGGAGGGCGGTGCCGTGGGCCCCATCCAGGAGGTGGCCGCCGGCTTCAGTGAGATGATCATGGCAGCTCGGACTGGTCAAAGGGCCCTGAGAAAGGTGGTGTCGGAATGCCGTCCGAAGACGGCGGCGGCAGCCGGAGCCCAGGCTCGGGCGCAGGGGCCGGCGCGGGATGTCAGGTAATAAACATCGCGGCGTCGCGACGAGGGTAGTTTTCTGCCTGGGCCTACTGAGTAGAGGGATCGGGGCGGGGGGCTGGGTTGGGGTGACGGAAGCCGAACGGGATGCGTTTCCGCGTCGCTGGAGGTTCGGCATTTGAGGGATTGGGGCGCCCCGCATCACCCGGAGCGGAGGCTGGCCGGCCTGTCCCGAACGCCCCGTCTGTTTTCGCGGTTCTCTGCTCTCGCGAGAGGCGGGGAATCGTCGGCAAAGCGAGTTTGGAAGCAGCTGATAAAGGCGCTCTGCGAGCGGTGCCGTCGGGCTCTTCCAGTGTCTTCCCCTGCGGCCTGCTGCTGATGTCGGAGTTTCGCCCGCGGCGCGGGGCTGCCGGCTGCTGGGCGTGTGGGAGTTTGTGGCCTGGCGGTGGCCCCCTTCTGTCCTTCCAGCGTCCCAGGTGGCCAGCCGTGCCTTCCCAACTTCTGGTAGAGGTCTTTGCCCCGCCCTTTGTGCTTTCAAAACTGAAGGCAGCCGAAGTGAGGCACTTGGATTTTTTCACACTGCACCGTAGCCAGAGGCCTCTAACCTTGAACGAGAATTGCTGGTTGGTTTCTGTTTGGTGGTTGGAGGTAGAGGCATGAAGGATTTCATACTTCCACCACTTAGTTTCCTGTTACTAATGATATTGTAATAAATTATGCTCGGAAGTTAAAGTTAGTGTTTAAAATGAATTCAGTTGTAAACAGTACGGGATGGAGGGAGAAAGCACAAATCTGATTGAGCCCCAGGACATTTGGATTCGATGAAGAATTTTTAAAATACCACCAACCCAGCCAGCTCCAAATCCTTTTAGAAAAATATTGGTTGAAACTGAAATAAAATCATCTCCTATCGTTTACTCCTGTTTTAGCAAATAATCTGAAAAAGTAGTTCCAAGCACAACACACCATACTTTAGATCTGCTTGTATTACTCTTATAAAATGTTGGCTTACCAATAAACAAAACTGTTACTTTTGAGCAAAAAACAAATACGATTGTTTTACTCATCAAATTAAGGCTTAAATTCTAAGATAAATGTTTACTGTTTATGATGATGAACAGGGAGGGAGTTGGTGAGTTCATTGCAAGGCTTAAGCATTAACTTAGATTCAGGGCTTATAACAGAGTATTTGAGATGTCATATTGTGACAAAAAAGCTGTCCTTCATCTGGTCTAGTTTTCATTTCATGGTTTAACCATGTGTATGACTGTGTGGCTCTTCATATTACTGTTGAAGACATATTCCTCTTTTTTTTTTTTCTTTTTTGCTGAGGAAGATTCGCCCTGAGCTAACATCTGTTGCCAATCTTCCTCTTTTTGTATGTGAGCTGCCAGCACAGCATGGCCACTGACAGATGAGTAGTGTAGGTCCACACCCAGGAACCCAACCCAGGCTGCCACAGCAGAGCACACTGAACTTAACCACTAGGCCACCGGGGCTGGCCTCATATTATTCTTGATAGTGTGTGAAAATAGATGTGCTGTCCAAGGTATTGTAACCGTAGTATGCAAACTTATCAGGAAAACTATTAGCTTTCTATAAACACAGGTATTTTTCCCTTATGATCATAATGAGATTGTGTAGGGTTTCTTTTTGGGAGTTTGGTGGGCAGTCTTACATGAACCTGGTACTAAATTCAACACCATATACATACATATGTATACATACATAAGCTTCCTGGTCAACCAGGCATCCAGTTCACCTCTTCAGAAGCAAGGGTCTTATCTTTTTTTAACTAAAGGTTTATCTCAGAGATGCTACCTTTTCTGATACTGATTTATCATAAAATTGTTAACAATTGTGCATAGTATCTACCACATAATTGGCTTCCCATAATGAATAACAGGGTATCTATACAAAAAGTGAGAAAAATAGATAAAACTTTTATAACTGTTAAAGACATCTAAAGAATGTCTTTTTTTTTTTTTAAGATTTCATTTTTCCTTTTTCTCCCAAAACCCCCCCGGGTACAGAATTGTGTATTTTTAGTTGTGGGTCCTTCTAGTTGTGGCATGTGGGACGCTGCCTCAGCATGGCTTGATGAGCAGTGCCATGTCCACACCCAGGATTCGAACTGGCGAAACCCTGGGCCACCGAAGCAGAGCATGAGAACTTAACCGCCCTGGCCACGGGGCCGACTCCCAAAGAATGTCTTAAAAGGGAAACAGATGATTAGGCATTGTGTACATCAGATTTGGTTTTTGTAATCAATGTGACTAACAGAGATCCTAAATTATTTTTTGTGGTTCTTTTTAAAGGAGGAAGCTAAATTAACTAATTATTTTATTTGCACTCTTCTTCATTTAGCAGAGTAACTGTTACTCATTTTTATTGGTATATTCCCACTTTTAAGCAAACTCTGTAGGTTTACTTAAAAAAAAATCACAATAGGCTTCTCCTAAAATTCTCTCTGCCTTTAAAATAGGTTTCACATAAAATCATGTTTTTAAGGATTTTAGGGAACATGTAACAACGCTCTTATTCTCTATAGATGAATCTATCTAAAATATCTTTTGACTAAAAAGGAATATCATAGATATCTTTGAAATATGCTCTTACCTTCATTATAAAATCAAATACAACTTGTGATTTTACAGAAACCCTAGAATTCACAAAGCCATCTTGCTTTACCATATTTTCCCTGTTACTCATTTTTTGAAGTTGTTTTTTACAGCTGGATACATAAGAATCCTAAAATCTTAAAAGGGGCCAGTAAGTCCATCCATGCAGTTCATGTGTTTGATTCTTTTCCATTACATTTTAACCAATAGTCATGCAGCTTTTAGCATAACCATTTTCATTGACCTCTGTTTCATTGCCTCTGGAATAAGCTCATCCAATTTTTACAAACAGTTTTAATTGTTCAAAAGTTGTTTCTTGTGTTATGGAGCCCAAATTTGTCTCTAACTGGGCTTTTCTTTTACAATTCGGAGCCATATTCTCAGATAACATCCCTTATCTTCTGGCTGCATATTGTAAATTTCTTCATTGTTTGTCTGACTTGATTTTCTCTTCCTCCCCAGCCAGACTGTACGGTTTCAGTGTCCTTAAAGAAATTTTATTTCTGTATAAATCATGTTTTATATAAATTAAATATTATATATAATAACATAAGGAGATTTCACCGGGCCTCCACAATCCTCTTTTAAAAAGTGATTTGAAGACTTGATTTAATGAAATAGCCCTCTCTTAGTTGGAACTCTTCAACAGCTTCTCCTTGAGAATAAATTTTAAATTGCTTTTCCTGGCCAGTAGTCTCCAGGATGATCCAGCTCCAACCAGTTTCCCCAACATTATTTCTTGGTACTCTTCTCCTGGCTCGCTATACACCCCTGCTTTTCTGTTAGTCTGTTTAGTGTCTGGATATTGCCAAGCTCATTCCCTACTACCTGGAATGCCCCGGTCTCCCTCTCCTCCCAGATACGTAGGCACACGTGTGTGTGAGATTACATATATAAGCACACACACTTGTTATGTACATACATACCTATTTCTCTCTGCGTGGCTGAATCCTCTTATCCATTATGTCTCAGCTGAAACATAACCTCAGAGGACTTCCTAGACCACCCTATGTAAAGGAGGTCCTAATCACATGTCCCCACTCCCATTTCTTTTTAGCACTTTTTTCTGAATCCTCAGCTAGAATGTAATCTTTGTAAGGTTCGTGTTTGTTTTATTCATGAATGCATTTATTCATGTATTATTAAAATGAATAAATGTATTCATTTATATCCTTCCTGCCTAGTACACAATAGAAGCTCAATAAGGATGTGAACTAATGTGTGAATCATAGTATAAAATAGTTATGTGATAGTTTTATTAGGGAAGGGCTAAAAATAGTTAGATGAGCAAGAGTACATTGGCATCTGTGTTTAGAAGTACTGCCAAACAATTAACCTTCAAATTACCTTGACATATGTTTTTACATATATGCATTGCAGTGGAAATTGGAAGGTAAAATAGAACAGAGCAACAGTTCTGACAGGGCCGTCAGATCTCTAGACCAAGAGTGAGACCTAGTTTCAAGTCTCATAGAGTAGATTAAGAATTAAGGAACCTCAGGGCTGGCCCAGTGGCATAATGATTGGGTTTGCGTGCTCTGCTTTGGTGGCCCAGGGTTGGCAGATCCTGATCCCGGGCATGGATCTAGCACTGCTTGTCAAGCCACCCTGTGGTGGCATCGCACATAAAATAGAGGAAGATTGGCATAGACGTTAGCTCAGCGACAGTCTTCCTCAAGCAAAAGGAGGAAGATTGGCAACAGATGTTAGCTCAGGGCCACTCTTCCTTACAAAAAAATTAAAAATAAAAATAAGTAAAAATTCAAAAAATGTATTGTTGAAATAAAGGAAATTAAGGAATCTCTGTGGATTCAGCTGCAAAAACAACCGGGGTAGATGAGATTTTAGTTGAAAAATAAATGATAAATATTCAAGCAAGCATATGGCAGGAATATGTTGTAACACATGACTGCAGACTGAAAGCCAACTTTCTGGGAAAGAGACCTTTTGTGCTGGAAGCTTCTAAGCCTAACTGTAAACTGTTATTTTTAGTTTTCTTTATGGTGCTTAAGCAGCTTATTTTTCTCTGTATCTGTGCCTGTGTGTGTGTGTATTTTTTCCAGGAATGTTCTAAAGTGTGCCAGTTATTTTACAATCTCTATAATTTATGTTTCCTCTTAATTTTCAGTGTCACTCTAAATCAGGTGATTTTTGTCTTTTAGATATTTAGCGTCCTGTGGTATACTGATGAGCAGAACTCCTCCACTTCATGCCTCGGTGTTGCCTAAGGAGATGTATGCAAGAACTTTCTTCAGAATTGCTGCACCATTAATAAACAAAAGAAAAGAATATTCAGAGAGGAGAATTATAGGGTTTGTATATAATAATAGTTCTACTAAAAGAGCACATTCGTAATTTTCTATAGAGCATTATGACTCTTTTTTTCCTGGATTTTCTTCTTAATGACTCAGCTCTGGTTTTTCTAGGTTGGCCTTTCCATACATAGCCCTTGCTGTTTCATAAATATTTGTTGAATGAATATAATTACATGGTAACTTTACAGGATAGATTTGAACCTTGACATGTAAAGGAGATAACTCAACTGTTTATGACCTGCATTTTTATACACTGTTCTTTTCTATAGTGGCAACATTATTGAGATGTTGGGCCAAACATGTTTATATAGCTCCCTCACATGCACACATACATAAAGTACATAAAGACATGCTAACATCCTACCATCAGGAACAGAGCTTGGCAAACTTTTTTCTGTAAAGGGCCAGATAGTAAATATGTTAGGTTTTGTGGACCATACTGTCTCTGTTGGAACTACTCAGCTGTGTCTTTGAAGGCCAAAAGTAACCATAGACAATATGTAATAAACAAGGGTGGCTTTGTTCTAATAAAACTTTATTTACAAAACCAGGCAGTGGGCCAGGTTTGGCCACTGATTAAGGGGTATTTAGAGCAGAGGATAGAGACTCTGCAGTTCTGCTAAAACAGAAATACAGCATCCCTTCATATAGGAATTTCTACAAGGGGATCTTACATCCCAACAGGCCATTAAGTATTATATGAATTCTTGTAAAAGTGCGTTTAATTAATTTTGTTCTGTTGCTTTTCCCCTTCTGATTTTTCTGTAGTAAAGGACTTTTGGCAGATTCATAGCTTTTGTCACTAAAGTTACCTTTATTACTGGCTAGTCACTGTATTAGTTAAGGTAATGCTAGCAGGTATACAGATAAAGCCCAAAAGTTCATTTCTTTCTCATCTAAAATTCAAGGGGGCGTTCCAGACCCTTAAGGAGCAATTCTCCCAAGTAGGGAATCAGGAACCTAGGCTCCATCCATGTTGTGACTTTTGTAATTCTTTAGTCTTCAGTCTCTTAAAAAGATACTCCTGCTTCTTTTTTTTTTTTTTTTTTTAGACAAGTTTTTTTGTTTTTGTTTTTGTTTTTTAAAGATTTTATTTTTTCCTTTTTCTCCCCAAAGCCCCCCGGTACATAGTTGTGTATTCTTCGTTGTGGGTTCTTCTAGTTGTGGTATGTGGGATGCTGCCTCAGCGTGGTCTGATGAGCAGTGCCATGTCCGCGCCCAGGATTCGAACCAACGAAACACTGGGCCGCCTGCAGCGGAGCACGCGAACTTAACCACTCGGCCACTTAACCACCATTGGTCTGGAAGTGACACACAGTGCTTACTCTCAGATGTTGTTGGCAAGAAGTAGTCATGTGACCACCATCTAAATGCAGGAGGGGGACTGAGAATTGTAGCCCCCTGATGGGCAATTACTTCCCAGCAACAGCGCCATGTCAAGCGAGCCTAAGTACTTGGTTAGGTAGACATCTTTGCCACAGCTGGCATCTGCTAAAATGAGATAAGGCAGTGAAAAGATAAGAGGTCAAATAGTGAATTCATCTGCTTTACTTTTGAATTGCTACTATCTATCTTATACTGTTTACCTGCCATTTGACAGGCACTGCTACCCATCATATTTGTTGTTTCATTTAATTCTCACAACAGCCATGTGGACTAGATGTTCTTATTCCCATTTTAGAGATGAGGAAACTGAGACTCAGAAAGATAATGTACATTGTCTCGTGACTCCAAAGCTTATTTTCCCCACCGTAATTACTTATTCTTACTTGCTGCTTTATTCTTTCTCATGCTAAAATTCTTTTTATTAGAAATTGGCCTAATCTAACGCTCTTCATCTTATCTTTTTCCCCCATATTTGACATAAACACATAACAGCTACTACCATTTATTAAGTGCGTATTAAGCATTGTGCACTATGCTGAAACTTTCTTTTTTTAAGATTTTATTTTTCCTTCTTCTCCCCAAAGCCCCCCGGTACATAGTTGTCTATTTTTAGATTTGGGTCCTTCTAGTTGTGGCATGTGGGGTGCCTTTTCAGCATGGCTTGATGAGCGGTGCCCAGGATCTGAACCAGCGAAACCCTGGGCCACTGAAGCGGATCGCGCAAACTTAACCACTGGGCCATGGGGCCGGCACCTGAAACTTTCATTTAACCCTCAAAAGAACCCTGTAGAGGTATTTTTCAAATACGGTTGAAGAAAATGGAGTTGAGAGGTTACTGTGTTTTAGAGTTGATGTTTGAACAGTCCTTTCTGACGAAGTCTGTCCCCTTGCCCGCTATGCTGTACTGCTTTCTTAGTCGTTGTAAACTGCTTTCAGGGTAATCAGCTTCAAGGCTACTAGGTTTCATACTTTTCCATGGGACTTATTTTAGCATTTATTTCAAAGTGTCTGAAAACCTGGAGATGGGAGCTCCTCCACCCCAACCCCAGCTGTAGGTCTCATTTCACGATCATGAAGATTACTTTAAACATGTAAAGACTCATTCTGTCATATTCTAAAGATACCCTTTTGTAATTAGGTTGTGAGTGTGATTGTTTAAATTACTGTATCATTTTAAGGCGAATTGCGTTTTAACGGTGTTGAATCTTTATAACCAAACATAACGTGTGTCTGGCTCTCGTTATTCAGTGGTTTTTTACATGTATCCATAGAGTGTTGTTGTCGTTTGTTTGTTTTTTCATTTAAACCCTAAAGTGTTTTTCTTCACTTTATTTCTAGGTATTTTGTGTTTCTATGCTTCTTGTTAGTATAGGAAAGATATTAATTTTTATATATTTTGTAACAAGCTACCTTACTGAATTCTGAATTGATTCTCTTTGGAATTGATAGTTATATCACTTGGTGATTGATAATTTTGCCTAATTCTCACCCACACAGATGCCTCATATTTCATGCTCTGATTTAATTACTTTGATACTTTCAGAACAATGTTACATAACAATGATGATAGTCAGCATCTTTGTCTTATTTTAACTCTAATAGGAATTTTTCTGGTATTTGACCATTTATGGAGGGAATGATAGAGTTTTTCTTCTTTTGGCTAGTCAGTGTGGTTATAATAATATAATTCTTAGTGTTAAACCTCCCATACATCCTTAAGTGAGTTGTTTTTGATTGTTGTTGTTTTTTTTTTAAAGATTTTATTTTTCCTTTTTCTCCCAAAGCCCGCCGGTACATAGCTGTGTATTTTCTTTTAGTTGTGGGTCCTTCCAGTTGTGGCATGTGGGATGCCGCCTCAGTATGGACTGATGAGCGGTGCCATGACCACGCCCAGGGTTTGAACCGGCGAAACCCTGGGCCCCCGAAGCAGAGCGCGCAAACTTAACCACCTGGCCACAGGGCCAGCCCCTGATTGTTGTATTTTTGATGCATTGCTGGATTACATGTGTCGGTGTTAGGATTTTTGCCTCAATGCTCACAAGTCATGTTGGCCTATTGATTTTGTTTTGTACGTTCTTTGTCAGGTTTGGGTTGCCAGAATGTTATGCTGGCTCATAAAAAGAATGAAGTTTCCTTTCTTTGTGTTCTAGAATGGTTTCTTTTCGATTTTTTTAATTACAAAAATATTACGTGATTGTTTAAAAATCTAACAGTAGAGATGTATATATACTATTAGTCTGACTTTACTCCCTCTTTTTCCTGAGTTAACAACTGTTAATTGTTTAATCTGTGTCCTAGGACTTTTTAAATGTATTTTTATTACAGGCATCCTATTAACTTAATTACTTTCAGGAAAAAATAAATACCAAATGTTTAAAATTGAGGAAATATAGTATATTCTTATAATTTTCATTAAATAGATAATAGAATCGTACATAGCCTGTCTGCTTTGTAGTGTGCTTTTTTTCATGTAGTATACTGTAAACCTCTTTGCTCTAAAGTATATGTTTGATCTTAATCCTTTTAAATAACATACCAAGTTGCACAATATGGATATATCATAATTTACTAATCATTTATTATATTAAGCATTTATTAACATCTATCAACTGATAAACATTTAGGTTGCTTCCAGTTTTTCTTCTCTCAAACTCTCAGTTTTTATATTATTATTATTTTTTTTGAAGAAGAAGATGATTAGCCCTGAGCTAACTACTACCAATCCTCCTCTTTTTGCTGAGGAAAACTGGCCCTGAGCTAACATCCATACCCATCTTCCTCTACTTTATACATGGGACGCCTACCACAGCATAGCTTTTGCCAAGCAGTGCCATGTCTGCACTTGGGATCCAAACCAGCGAACCCCGGGCCGCCGAGAAGCGGAACGTGCAAACTTAACTGCTGCGCCACCGGGCCGGCCCCTCAAACTCTCAGTTTGTAAATGCTGGCCACTAATTAAAATTTTAAAATAAGATCTGCAAGCCAGATCCAAGCTGTGGTCTGCCAAGTTACGACCTCTACTGTATAGTGTATTTAGCTCCCTTTTGTTTTCTGTGTTGCTTTGAAGTCATTCCGGAGTGTGGCTCAACATGTGTGCCAAATGATCTATTGCTTCATACACAATAAATTTTATTCATATTCAGTTTGAAGTATACATATACCACGTAACGATACAGTTAACACCTCTCTCTTTTTTTTAAAGATACTCTATGCAGGAAATGTATGATGTAGTATCAGGAATGGAGGATTACAAGCATTTTGTTCCTTGGTGCAAAAAGTCAGATGTGATATCAAAGAGATCTGGATACTGCAAAACACGGTTAGAAATTGGGTTTCCACCTGTGTTGGAGCGCTATACATCAGTAGTAACCTTGGTTAAACCACATTTGGTAAAGGTAATAGTTTTATTTTTTGTTGATTTTAAATATTCCCCAAATATTGATCCTATCCAGTGGGTTAAAGTATAATAGCTTGAAAAGATTTCCCTGAACTAATAGGAGGAGGGAAAAAACCAAACCATTTATTATATCTCCTTTATTTTATACAATATTAGCATTATTCTTTCCAAGTAGAAATTTGACTAGAATATGGAAATAAGAAGTTCTTTCTTTTTTCCTTCTGTTGAGGACTCCTGACCCACAGGAAAGACTGGGCCACACAAGTGAGAAGTTTTGTAATTCAGTGTTTGCACTAGTTCTTCTGAAGTTACGGAAGGGAAAATGGTGAGAGGATATGAAGAAAGGTAGAAAAGATGTAAATGTGGAGAACATAAACATTTCTGAGGGCATCCTGCCTTGTTCTAGGTACTGAAATGCCAGGTACTGTTACCTGTGATGCACTGTGTGAATCATCTTACCCTTGTCAGAGGAGGGTATGCATATAGAAAAGTACTCAGACTTAGACACATAAAAAGGCAGAATTCCATAGAGTAATACCCATTTCTTTTGAATTCCTAGAGTGTGATGACTAAAGACTCTAAAAGCTGAGTTATGTTTTGTGCCCACGGGATTTAGTGGTGATGTCATTTCTTGGTTATTGGCCAGAGCTAAATGCCTTTGTCAGCTCTTTGTCAGGCATTCAAGGACATGCAGCTCCCATACCAGAAGAGTGCACTGTCCGCTGAAGCTAAGACCTTGGAGTCCACCCTAGTCTCTGTCTCGAAACTTGAATTCTGCTTAAAAGGCTCCGCCCCACTCTGGGACTTTGCCTTTCTAATGAATGTTTTCACCATGGTTTTGGAGTTTTTACCTACTGCACTGCACTGCCTCTCTTAGACCAGCTAAGATTTATTGAGTTCTTTGTGGTGCTTCATGTAAATTACTCACTTAATCTTCGCAACAGGCCCTTGAGATTCAAATGTTATTACTCTCCATCTCATTGTTGAGCAAACAAAGGCTTAGAAGAGTTAGATAACTTGCCCAAGGTTACACACAACCAAGGTTCTAGCTCAGTCTATTCTGACCCCTAGGAATATCTCTATAATCTTAAAATGTCTTATATTCCCTCACCTCAATCTCTTAGGATTCAAACTCTTATAACTTAAATGTTAATATATTATGCTGTGTCTAACTAAAAGAATTCTTTAAAAAATCTAATTTTCTCCCCCTGGCTTCTTAACACATACAGGATACAGTCAGCTGCTTTATCACTGCTCATAGGCTCATGCAACCTCCCTCACCCCTCACTCCCAACACCACTCTTAATGTTCAAGCAATACCATACGTCCTTTTTTTTTTCGATTGACACCTGAGCTAACATCTGTTGCCAATCTTTTTTTTTTCCCCTCCTTCTCCGCAAAGCCCCTCAGTACATAGTTGTATATTCTAGTTGTGGGACCTAATACCATACGTCTTAAAGTCATTTGTTGTCCCTAGGATATACCAGCAGAACTGAAAACTTAAGGCTTCATTGAGGAGCGAGTATAGACTTTGAAATAGCAATTTGGAAAATGGTGTGCTGCTGAGGGAAGGTGATATGTATTCTTGAGGTCAGTTGTCTACTAGGATAATAAGGCCCAGGTGGCATCTTAGGTTAGTAAATAAAGAAGCTGTACTTCATTCAAGGTATAATCAGTCCTAACAATGGACTAGTGACTATAGTCTGGCCACCATTTTTCACACTGCAGGAGGCAACTCTTTAGTGGGTCTCAGTCAGCATCTTTTTAATGATGTAGAAAGGGAAATATCAAGATATACTGCACATAGTATTGCTAAATCCTGTGTTTCATCGAGTATACACACATAAAGTATGAACACTGCAGAGATTAGAGGTCAGCAAGCAATGGGTTGGGGACAAGGGTCAGGGCCAGACTTTCAGGAAAACTGGAACCGTAGAGGCCTCTGGAAATGAAGAGTAGCAAGTGAAGGAAAGACTAAATATGATTGACAAGAGAAAAATCTTCGGGTAGGAAAGAAGAATTATAGCATCGTGCTAGGGATTTGTGCCAGATACCTTATAAATGTTTTAGCCAGCTCTTACTGATAGTTTAAATAGGTATTATACTCACTTTACAGATCAAGGAAATATGGTACAGGGAGTTAACTTGTTCAGCATCACTTACAAGTGGCAGAGCTGGAAATAAACTTCCAGAAAATCACACCCTGTTTTGCTGCATGAGGAGAGAATTCTGAGTAGCCCAGTGGGTGACAGTGGAAGAGAGAACGGGCAGTCCTGGGAGCCCAGCAGAAGAGAAAAGGGCTTGTACTGGCAAGAGGTCGCTTCCTGGTACTAACTCAAAAATGAGATATCTTTATCACCTGTGGTCTGACCTGTTAAAGTGTTTACTTTTCGAAGAAATCATCCTCAGTCCTAGATTCTGGACAGTCCCAACGGGCCTTCACTGTGGTTTTATGTTTCATTTTGTTCTAGGCATCGTGTACCGATGGGAGGCTCTTCAATCATCTGGAGAGTGTTTGGCGTTTTAGCCCAGGTCTTCCTGGCTACCCCAGAACTTGTACCTTGGATTTTTCAGTAAGTCTCTCATAAAGCCTTTGATTTCTTCCAAATATCAGGTGAAGTTGGGAAAGAAGGAATAATCTATTTATTAGAACCCAGATGCCGTAACTAATAATCTTAGGTGCATAGCAATTACTGAAAGACGCTTTTAAAAAATCTGAAATTTCTAAGTATCGGATACCTTTTTCTGTACTGACTTTATAAGAAGGAATGCTAATGAACCTTACCCTTTTTCTGTTTTTTGAAACCTTGAATAGTTGTTCCTTCTCTATTTTCTTTTTTTTAAAATTTTTTTAAATATTTTTATTTTTTTCCTTTTCTCCCCAAAGCCCCCTGGTACATAGTTGTATATTCTTAGTTGTGGGTCCTTCCAGTTGTAGCATGTGGGACGCCGCCTCAGCGTGGCTTGATGGAGCGGTACCATGTCCGCGCCCAGGATTTGAACCGACGAAACACTGGGCCGCCTGCAGTAGAGCGCGCGAACTTAACCACTCAGCCATGGGGCCGGCCCCCCTTCTCTATTTTCCAATCTTTACAAGTCCATAAATAAGACACGTGCTGTGACTTTCTACCAGCTTAATAACAGTTTAACACCAAGTGAAATCTACACATTGATCTGTACTTTATGAGGCAGAAGTAAAGTGCAAAGGGGAAAAATATGTTTTTAGAATCTGGGGACTAGGGGCCGGCTCCGTGGCCGAGTGGTTAAGTTCTCGCGCTCCGCTGTGGCGGCCTAGGGTTTGGATCCTGGGCACAGACGTGGCACTGCTCGTCAGGCCACATTGAGGCGGCGTCCCACATCCCACAACTAGGAGGACCTGCAACTAAGATATACAACTGTGTACCAGGGGCTTTGGGGAGATAAAGCAGAAAAAAAAGAAAAAAAGATTGGCAACAGTTGTTAGCTCAGGTGCTAATCTTTGAAAAAAAAAAGAATCTGGGGACTATGGTATTTTCTTATTCACATCACCTCGTTATAAAAAACTTAAAGCCACTTGTGGCTTTTTCTTTGCCAACAGATAATATACGAATTATTTCTGTATTTGCAACTCAAGCATTACATTTTAAGAAATGGTCATAATTTTGATTATTACTGTATGCTGTTTTCATCTCTTGAGTTGCTTTCATTAAATAATTAGTGGACATTGGAGCCGGCCCCATGGTGTACTGGTTAAGTTCATCGTGCGATTCGCTTCAGCAGCCTGTGGTTCGAAGGTTCAGATCTCGGGCACAGACCTAGCACCGCTCATCACTGTGGCAGCATCCCACATAAAGTAGAGGAAGATTGGCACAGATGTTAGCTCAGCAACAATCTCCCTCAAGCAAAACGAGGAAGATTGCCACAGATGTTAGCTCAGCGACAATCTTCCTCACCAAAAAAGTAAGATAAAATTAGTGGACATTAATGGGACAATTGGGGAAATTTGAATAAGGCTTGTGTAGATTAGATAATAGCATTACTACCTAGTAGTATTAACTCCCTCTGTTAATTTCCTGATTTTAATAATTGTGCTGTGGTTATGTAAGATATTAAAATAGGGCAATCTGGGTGATGAGTGTATGAGAAATCTTTGTACTGTTTTTGCAACTTTTTTTTTTTTTCTTTTTTGAGGAAGATTTGCCCTGAGCTAACATCTGCCAGTCCTCCTCATTTTTGCTGAGGAAGCCTGGTCCTGAGCTAACATCCGTGCCCACCTTCCTCTACTTTATATGTGGGACGCCTACCACAGCATGGCGTGCCAAGCGGTGCCATGTCCACACCCAGGATCCCAACCAGCGAACCCTGGGCTGTTGAGAAATGGAACGTGCAAACTTAACTGCTGCGCCACCGGATTGGCCCCGCAACTTTTTAAAAAATCTGAAATATTTCAAAATGAAAAATTAAAAGTTTTAAAAGTTAGTGATTATTTGGTCCTTAAAATACTATTTCTCAAACCATTTGCCTTGAATTCTATCTTGAGGGGATACAAATAAAGTTCTAAATCACTGTCTCCTTTAAGATTGAACCGCCTACCCCTCTGTTTTGTGGATCAATATCATCTTCCTACTGTTACTTCTCATGGGAATACCTATCAGAAGGATCACTTCCTTTATTTCATTTTGGGAGGTAGAGTAGATCTAAAAGGGCACATTAATAAGAAGCCAGAATGATAAAAGTGGTATTCATCAAAGCTTTTTTCTAGTTGTTTTTTTTTTTAAGATTGGCACCTGAGCTAACATCTGTTGCCAATCTTATTTTTATTATTTTTTCTTCTTCTCCCCAAAGCCCCCAGTACATAGTTGTATATTCTGTTCTAGGTCCTTCTGGTTGTGCTATATGGAACGCCGCCTCAGCATGGCCTGATGAATGGTGCCATGTGCATGCCCAGGATCCAAACCAGCAAAACCTTGGGCCGCCGAATCGGAGTGTGCGAACTTAACCACTCGGCCACAGGATTGGCCCCTCCAGTTTTAACTTAATAAAGGCAGACTGCCTTGAAATGAGACTCATTGGCCTGGCTTCCTTAAGCTCGTTGTGCCTGTAAAGGGTTGTGCTCACTGCAGTTAATAAGACTGTCTCTTCTGAGGGATGTTAAAAATCTCAGCTGGGGGGGCTGGCCCCGTGGTGCAGCGGTTAAGTTCGCACATTCCACTTCTCAACGGCCCAGGGTTCGCCAGCTCGGATCCTGGGTGCGGACATGGCACCACTTGTCAAGCCATACTGTGGTAGGTGTCCCACATATAAAGTAGAGGAAGATGGACACGGATCTTAGCTCAGGGCCAGTCTTCCTCAGCAAAAAGAGGAGGATTGGCAGCAGATGTTAGTTCAGGGCTAATCTTCCTCAAAAAAAAAAAAAATCTCAGCTGGATATACCCACACAGCTCTGCCTTAGATACTGAGCCAAGGGACCCATTTCACAGTGTGAGCACCACTACCCTAAGTAGAGATTTAGTAAAAGAAAGATCTTCCTAAAATAATTATTAACATTTTCCTACAGATTTCTTTTGAATTTCGCTCACTTCTACATTCTCAGCTTGCCACGTTGTTTTTCGATGAAGTCGTAAAGCAGATGGTAACTGCCTTTGAAAGAAGAGCTTGTAAGCTGTACGGTCCAGAAACAAATATACCTCGGGAATTAATGCTCCATGAAGTTCATCACACATAAAGAGAAAAAGAACTGGTCACCTGCTTGTAACTTTAGTTTATTCACTTTTAGGAAGTACTTTCTTCATTTGCTTTCAGAAGTCAGAAAGCATTTGTTAAACCCAGCTTTGATTATAAACCTGCACCGTGGAACATTTGCACTTGGAATATGGAACCACATGTACATAGAATTCAATCAAGTGTAATTCAAAGCAATATGTACATTAGCATATTTACAGTTATGGGATCACTATTGCTAGAATAGTGACATCACTCTTCTGAACAGAAATTGAAACTGTCAGTTTAAACCTTTTAATTATCACCTTACCTGAAAGGTTAGTTGAGATACTCACATAGTATGTATTATATTAACCATATCACATTTAAGTTATTAAGTTCAGACTATTTATAACTTATTGTCATAGGGCCTGCCTCATGGCTTAGGGTATTTGAGTAATCATCAGATATTTAAAGTAGAAACTTTGACTTAAAAATACTGTTAATGAAGGTTCCCTGGCACCTTTCTTATTTTTAAATTGTTCTTACGAGTAGCAGTAGAGAATTCAGTGCTTTGGGGAGGTTAGCTCTCGGATGAAGTGAGTAGTTTTTTTGGTGAGTGGTCCAGAACTTTAAGCTACTTTTCTCACAATTTCCAACTCTCTCACAGGTGCTTTGACTGCTCTTTGAATAATGGTCATTGTGTGTCAGATTTTTCTGTAACAGTGGGCAGCAGATGAAGATAAGTCAGTTGATGTGTCCCCAGCACCATGCATCCCTATTTTCTATTTATTATGTGTCTTCACTTTCAATAATATATTTCAGACTGATATTTTTATAAACAAATCAATGTAAGGGCTGAAGCTGTAACTTAATAAAGTTAATTTGTTTATTTTTTGTACAGTTATTTTGCTTATTGAAATCCTATAGTGTTTCAGTGTGTATTTACATAGACACAGTAAAAGTTAATTATAGCATTTTATGTCTTAAAACACTTTCACAGAAACAAATCCGGGCAGAATTCAGTCTTCTTTAGTGAACACTGACCTCCTTCCCTCCATTCACACCACACCCAGCAACCACTTACATTGCCCTTTCGAACACAGTGCTATTCACTTTGTTTCCTCAGATCAACAAGGAGCTTCAATAATTACTGCTACATAAAGGCGTGTTTACATCATTTTGTTCAGTAAATGTGTTTTGAGTACCTGCTCTCTGCCAGGACTCATACAGTCTACTCACATGGAGCTTGCCTTTGGCTTCACACAGGTAAAGCACTGTCTTCCCACTTACAGATGAGGTATCTTCCCAGAGCATAGATAGTTTGTGTATAATTATATACGTTTTAAATAACAAAGCTTTTAAAATATGGCAAAGATAAAACCCAGATACTTTCATTTTTCCCTGTACAGTACTACTCATTTGATGGAAAATAAGAACCTATACTTTAGCACTATGCTTACAAATGCCATGGGAAGACTCTTAGGTTAGAATCTCACCTAGTGGTGGGAATGTAACTGGGCTGGTATTATGATAGTATGTAGATGGCATCTTGGTGAGGGAGCCTAGGAATACCCAAATACTGCCATCCTAGCCATCCCTTTGACCCAGGAGGTTCCCTAAGTGTGGTGAGAACCCAGGTCACAATAAGTGGTAAAGACAAGATACAAACCCAGGCATTGTGGCCCCAGTATCTCTGCTGTTGCTTTCTCTAGTACGTCAGTGTGGAAGCCAAGACCTGTGGACTTACTTGGCGTCTGTGTTCTCCATATTGTAAAAGGGAAAACACCACCACCTTTAGGAACGTTTCTTGAAGTGGCATCTGGTCAGTGGAATCTGAGGGGAAGCCCGATGGGATGGGACTGCTAGGTAAGATTTTTCTCCCTGTGGAAAGAAACTTGGAAGAGAAACTTCTCTTCCTTGGTTTTTGCCTGATTGCATGAGGGCATGAAGTTTGCAGCTACATCTGCCGTCTTTTCACCAAGAGGGAAGAGGCGAGATAATTCCAGAGAAGTCAACTCAAAAGTCTAACATCATCCAAGGTTGAATGAACAAGCTTGTAGTTGTCCACTTTGCGCTTCTGGTTACATGAGGTGACAGGCCTCTGGTGTTTCTTGCTTGAAGTCAGGGATTCAGTTACTTGCAGCGGCTGTGTCCTGCTCCAGTCTGAACCGGTCGCTCTCTAGGCTGTTGTGCAACTGTAATCCTAGGGCTCCCCTGTAGTCATCCTGAATCTTTGGACTTCCTTTTTGATTTACTCTCAAAATGTTGAGGAAATCTGGTGGCTTCCTGAGAAAGAGCAGATGGGAGCTACATTTTTAGAATCCCTGAATGTCTGAATATGTCACTGTTTTATACTCCCTCTGGATTGAGTATACATCTCCACGTTAGAGATGATTTCCCGGGGCTAGCCTGGTGGTGTAGTGATTAAGTTTGTGCGCTCCACTTCAGCAGCCCAGTGTTCACCGGTTCCAAACGCAGGTGTGGACCTAGCGCCACTTGTCAAGCCACGCTGTGGCAGCATCCCACATAAAGTAGAAGAAGCCTGGCACAGAAGTTAGCTCAGCGACAATCTTCCTCAAGCAAAAAGAGGAAGATTGGCAACAGATGTTAGCTCAAGGCCAATCTTCCTCACACACAGAAATAATAATAATAATTTCCCCGCAAAATTTGAAGCTCTGACTTGTAACGGCATCCAGAGCTGCTCTCAAGAGGTCTGTGGCCATTCTTATTCCCAGTCCTTTGTATAGCGTTCACTCTCTTTGTCTCTGGAAGCTTTTAAAATCTACCCTTTGCCCTAGGTAGTCTGAAATTGCATGCTGATCTGCCCTGTTGCCCTGTGCTAGTTAATTGTGCTGGGGCACTTTGTGGGCCGTTTCAGTCACAGGCTCATTTCCTCAAGTCCTGGGGAACTTCTTTGAATTATGTGTTTATAATTTCTTCTTATCCATATTCTCTGGTTCTCTCATTCAGCAATTCCTAAGTAGTTAGACATTCTACCTCTTGTATTAAATATTTATCTTTTTTCCTATTGTCCATCTTTTTGGTCTGCCTTTTAGATTTACTTAATTCTATCTTCCAGCCCTTTTTGTTAATTTTATATTTGCCATAGTTTTAATTTCCAAGAATGTTTTATAATTGTTCCTTTTTGTTTTCCCGAGGAAGATTAGCCCTGAGCTAACATCCATGCCAATCTTCCTCTCTTTTGTATGTAGGTTGCCACCATAGCATGGCCGCCGAGGAGTGGTGTAGGTCTGTACCTGGGAACCAAACTCAGGCTGCCGGAGCAGAGCACACTGAACTTAACCACTAGGCCTCAGGGCCAGCCTCTAATTGTTCCTTTTTTATAGCTTCCTTCTTTTGTGGAAACAAGACCTCAACTTTCTTAAGATATTAATTAATTATGATTTTTTTTAAGTTTCCTCTAGGTCCCTTCTGGGTTTTGCTGCCATCCTTCACATTGACGGCTTCCTCAACCGTCTAATGGTTCTTGTTTGTCCATTAATATTTGAAAGCAAGGTACTAAAAATCTTCCTGGAATTAGGTGGGGTATATAGACTGGTGAGTTTTGCTGTAAGGTGATCAGATGAGCCAGTCTTTTCAGTGGGGACTGGCAAATGGCATAATCTAGAAGTCTTTTCTCACAGTTTTTCTACATAAGGATTCTCCTATCTCTCGCCCTAGAGGAATATAGGGGAGAGGGACAGGTGGAGTAGAAATAATGCCTGGCTGCTGGCCTTCTGTAAGGTTAGTAAGGGACTGATGGTCCCGCAGTTTGGAATGTAGGCTTTCCCTTATCTGTTTTTAGCTCCCTCTCTCACCCTGGCTCTCTGCTTTCTCTGGTGTCTCAGGCTGAGTCATTCCTATCAATTTCCACAGAGAACTGACCCATTTCCAGGGGCAGGCAACAGTCACCCGGTAGTGTGGGAAAGGAGGAGACCTGGGGGTCCAGTACCTCAGTAATATCCTTCTGCTAATTTACCCTTGTTTCCAGTCCACACTTGGCCTCACCTGACCCCCACCACCCTCAGCATTTGGTGAGTCCAAGTGGTAAATCTCTGGGAGAGTTCTGTGGGACTCTTGTTCTTGCATGCTTCTTGTATTCTTCAGGTCCTTAGGTTGTAACTATCTCAACTCACGTTATCACTTATCCGGCCATTTACTAACTTCCTAGAGATCGCTGATATCCGTCATCTACAGTTGTCTCCACCTTTTCTTTGTAATTTACTTCATCACTGTTTAGTGGGATTATGAGAATAAGTAATAAATATGAATGGCGAATTCACGGGTTTGTATGTTTAGTATTTTTCTTTTTAAAGATTTTTTTTCCCTTTTTCTTCCCAAAGCCCCCCCGGTACATAGTTCTGTATTTTTAGTTGTGGGTCCCTCTAGTTGTTGCATGTGGGATGCCGCCTCAGCATGGCTTGATGAGCAGTGCCATGTCCCAGCCCAGGATCTGTACCAGCGAAACCCTGGGCCGCCAAAGCGGAGTGCAGGAACTTAATCACTCGGCCACGAGGCCGGCCCCTATTTGTTCTTAGTGTTGATAGTCAAAATGTTAGAGATCAAAATCTGGTCCTAGGGAAGTACACAAGAATTGGTGATGGGCACAAATGCTATTGCTGCTGCTACTGTTATTGTTAGGCCATTTTTTGGTGACAGAGTCAGAGATAGAGATCATTTGTTACTAAATTCAGAATAATTATTTTTAACTTGACAGTTAACTTCACTCCATTTTTCTTGTATTAACATGTTTCATCAACCACTTACTCCAACACAGACAATCCTTTACATTTAGCCTAGTTCGAGAATCATCAGGTAAGGGTACCAGGAATGTACCCTTTGTCACGTGCCCCAAACCCTGCTTTTCAGGTTTGAGGTTCTCCAAGACCTGAGCCTAGCTGGGGCTACCTGGGTTGCAGTAGAAACATTCCATTTTTTCAACTCTTTTCCTGAAATAGCAGGATCTGACTTTATAGTGACATTCTTTTTTCCTTGGTTATTTTGTCTACCCATTTTTCAAACAGATCCAGCTGCATTTTTAAAAGTTCACCTCCAGGGCTAGAGCTAAATATTGGATCAGTGTTTGCGTCCCTTCCCCCATGCCCTTTTTTTCTTTCAGGCTCATGCATTCATTCTAACACACTCCTGCAAATTTTGTCTTGGATGGGCCCTCCATGGGTCCCTACTGTTCAAATAAATCCTGCTTGCTTTCACAGTAACTAGGCAATTCCATCCTGCCAACTTTTTTCCATTTTTCAGTCCAACATCTGATTGGGGCCTGGACATTATAGTTTGTTTGGTTTCCCAAGGGATTTCCATGAACATCCTAAGCATGTTTCCTCAGAGATCTACATTCCTGCCTCCTCACCTACAGTCACTGGCATCTTTAATCTTCACCAAACAATGTTTGAAGGAACCATCTTCATCCTTAACACCCCTGCTCATCTCTGGACTCTCTCCAAAACTGCAATCATCTTGTTCAGTTGTTCCATTCAAGAAAGGAAAAGGGGATTTCCCAATGTATTGATTTCTCTGGCTGCAGCTTTTGGAGGGTTTCTTAGAATTGTCCAGATCCTGGCTTAGAGGTTCATTGCAGGCTTGCTCTTTGGTGTGAGTTTAAGCTCTTCAGTCAAACCCTGTTTCAAATCTGGGGTCTACCACTTATTAGTTCTGAGTTTGTGTAAGTTATTTAACCTTTCACAGAGCCTCAGTTTACATAACTGTAGCATTAATTAGTCCCTAATCCAAGATTGTTCTGAGGGTTAAAATAATGCACCTACTTAGTTGTGTCCAGCACATAACACTGTAACTTCTGTTAATCTCTTTAGGCTCCATTCTCTCTGATCTAATAGCAACTAGAAAGCTTTTACAGTCCAGCTATTTCTCATTCTTTAACTTTTCTTCTCATCACCTAGCTTGGCCATTAGGATATAAACTACATCAATCTTTGCCCTAAGGTTTCTCTTTTCCTCCAACCCTTGATAATACTAGCTGGTTTGCCTTTTGCTACTTCTACATTCCAGGCAAGTTTTGTTCACTTACAGAGCCTTTTTATTCAGCCCCTCTAATCTGTTGTCAGTATGTTTCTAACTCAACCAAACCAAATACAGGTATTTCTAGGAGCAGAATTTCAAGTGACTTTGTCTTTTGATCTGTGATGGACTTTTTCCCTCTATTTCTATCCAAGCTACATAGACAAGGTAAGGACAGCAGGAACATCTGCCTCAATGCCTAACTTAACTTACACCTCTAAGCAGCATCCCCAGGGCCAAAGTGAGCAGACTGGAATTCCTTCCCACTTAGATCCAGATTCCATACCTCCAACGTAGACTAGGTCCTAGGCACAGGTCAAAGTAAAAACTTACATGTTGTGGTTACACAAGATCTTGTGCCTTCACTTTATAACATAGCAAATCTAGACAGCAATGTTACATCTTGCAAATCAGTATCTACCCCCAACACACACACACCAGGTACTCTTTTAGAAGCAAGCCACACTTCCACACTATATTATCTAACAACGACTAAGTGCAGTGCACCAGAAACATATTTCCTTTTAAGTTTTTAATAAAGGTGAAGACACTGAGCTGTGCCTTTCAAGTTTGGATGCCCTTTCCCACTAACCATTAAGCTTCAATGGCCCCTCTTCTCCCCCTTCCACTGAAGTACACTGACGCTATAAACCCTGCCCTCCTCACTTGTGGGTACCTAGCAGGAACCCCCAGCTCATCTGTTAGGCTGAGGCTTTGGAGCAATAACCATGTCCTCCAAGAAATGACAAGTTGCCCTTTTCTTTATGACCAGAACTCAAGACAATATTGTTTCCACAGGTTCCGAGTTGTCACCTTTTAATGTAATAATGTAATTCAATCTGCAGCAAAGAGAAACACGAAAATACTACAGATGGAATAATGTTTACACACTTATACCAAACCCTACCCCTCTTCAATTGGCTTTGATTTCTCATATCTTCTACATCACAGAAAGGCTGACACAATTAACTTTCAACAAATTTTTATTACACAAAGGTTGTCACATAATTGGGTATTTCTCTACTTTATACACAATTATACTCTCCACAGAAAGGCTGCTTCTTAACTTCTCATCTGGTGACGGCAAGCACTAAAATCCTGATTTTAACAGAATAGTAGTAAAAATGCCTCAGTGATTTTTAAGTTGAAAGCAGTACATTGGTACATGGCTCTTGCACTCAATTATCAGGAATGTACAAATGTCTTTTTATTCAAAAATACAAAATAAATTATCTGTAGGCATGGACAATGACAGCAGTAAACCATTATATGTTGTCAACTGAAACCAGTAACTGATGGTTATAGTGATTTTCTTTAACATCAGCCAGCCTTTTCTTCAGTCATTTCCTTCAACTGACTTCTCTGAAGTTATAGGTGAGGAGCACTGCCCTCGGCTTCCTCTCACAGTTCATTAACAATGCTAAAGCACTATTCCAGGGGTTAGAACATGCCACCTCCCATCCCACCGCCCATTCCGCCCATTCCGCCCATCCCGCCCATTCCAGGCTCCTTCTCTTCCTTAGGAATCTCTGTGACAACAACTTCTGCTGTGGTTAACAGAGAAGCCACTCCAGCAGCGTCCAATAAGGCAGTTCTTACAACCTAGGGAAAAAGTTTGATGAAACATTACATTTCCTTAGTAAAAAGTGAACAAGACTTACTGAAGAGTTCTTGAAAGAATTTTTAAAAAGTGGTCAACTATTTACCTTAGTTGGATCAATGATTCCTTTTTCCACCATATTCACAAAATCTCCAAGCATAGCATCATAACCAATTTCTGAGGAACTCTGCATAATCTTCTCAACTATCAATGATCCTTCAACACCTGCATTCTTAGCAATGGTCATGGCAGGGATTTTGAGTGTCCTTTTAATAATTTCTATACCTATAAAGAAAAATTTTAGGAAATTATTTCTTTTGTAAATATTATGACACCATTCTACTTGTGAGAGTATTGATACAGAAAAATTCCAACTGGGAAATAACAGAGGTCAAATCGATCAACATCAGCGCTGTTGTACCTTTGTTATTCTAGAAATTGCTGTGTGATGTGTTGTTCTATTTAGTGGGCAACAGAAAGACTCAAATCAGGATGCAAATAAATTTACTTGTAACTTTTTACCAATTTTTTGATCTTCATTAGCTGGCTTTATTGAGTCCAAGGCTGGAATGCACCGAAGCAAGGCACAACCCCCTCCCAGAACAATGCCTTCTTCAACAGCAGCTCGTGTAGCATTGAGGGCGTCTGTAACTCTGTCTTTCTTTTCATTCACTTCAACATCACTTGTCCCACCAACCTAAAATTTAAAAGAATTCTAGTTAGTATGGCTTCTCTCATTCAAGATGCTGACTGCCAAGAGTCTTCACAAAAGCACCTAGTTTAGTCATAGAAGTCAGACACCAGGCTGATCGTTAAGTTCAAATCCTGGGCACAGACATGGCACCGCTCATCAAGCCATGCTGAGGCAGCATCCCACATGCCACAACTACAAGGACCCACAACTAAAAATATACAACTATGTAGTGAGGGGCTTTGGGGAGAAAAAGAAAAAAAAATCTTTAAAAAAAAAAAAGAAAAAAAAAACATCTTTTCCATAGTAACTCCCTGATGGAAGTTCAATTTTGGTTTTAACGAAGGAATATTTCAGTAAAGAAATTTTACATAATAAATATCTCCATGAGGAAATTAATTCCCTAAACATTTTGGTTAGCTGGCACTATTGTGAATACCACAGAAACAAAAATCATTCTTGGGGTCAGAACCCAAGAAGCTTATTCACAACAACACATCTCACCTTCAGCACAGCTACTCCATCTGAGAGTTTTGCCAGACGTTCATTCAGTTTTTCCTTTTCATATTCACTAGTTGTGACATCTAACTGCTCGATGATTTCTTGAATACGTTTTTCAATTTGAGCCTTGTCACCTTTTCCTTTCAAGAGCATGGCATCATCTTTGGTCACAATGACCTCTCCAACTTTTCCTAAGTCATGAGGCTGAACATCTTCAATATTTAGAGTCAATCCTTCTTCTCCAAACACCTACAAAAACATTTAAAAAATGGACCAGTTACAGCATACGGTTGATTCATCAGATCAGGCTTATTAATACATCATGCAGGTGTTTTTGATGAGACAAACATCTTGTAATACTGTATTTCTTTGAAATGTGAGATTTCAAGACCATTGCTAGTTAAGACTTGAATAGTCTTTTATTGCCCTTCCAACTTCTACTTAATCCTCAACTAATACTAGCTTTATTAGAGAAAAGTGTAAACTCAGAAGACTCATCCAAGTTCACACTTAGGGTGGAAACAGGACTAGATTCTAAGCCTCGACTTTTAAGTCCTATGTCTTTTCTCCTATACTCTTGAAAACAGATTAGTCACTAAGACCATTCCTGAGCCAGACTCATGGCAAGTTACAGAATAAAGGGACTTTCTTCTCTTCCACTTCCACTTCTCTTCCAACTTCCACTTCCCAAACATCCAAAAGAAACACAGATTAAGTAAATAGTTCAGGTGGCAGCATCTGATTGTGAAAAATATAAATTTTGCTTATAAATTTTAGACCTAGAAATGTAAATAACATTCAGTAAACCCATATCACATTTATTTTACTTACCGCACCACCAGTAGCGATAGCCATGTCTTTCAGCTGGTTCTTTCTATTGTCACCAAAACCTGGAGCTTTGACTGCTACAACCTGAAGACCAACTTTTAGCCTGTTAAGAACAGTGATTAATGAGATTTAAATTTAACAAAAATGCCTGTATACTTCTTCTTAAGTTCTGGCTACAGCAGTGCCCCCCTTATGCACAGGGGATATGTTCCAAGACCCCACTGGATGCCTGAATCCATAAATAGTATGGAACCCTGTCTATACTATGTTTTTTCCTATACATATATATTTGAGGTGCAACAGCAAAACTAGCACAAATTTCTTTCTCCTTCACAATTTCACGGATAGAAGATTCATTCTTACCTTAGATCTTAGCAACTTGAGGATATGATTTTTAAAATTTTCTTATTAAGTCAATAACTGTTGCCTTTTCACTTAAAGGAAGCACTTTACAACTTCTCTCTATTTAGCATATCTGAATTGGCAGCATCACCCCTATGGCACTCTGGGGCTATTATTAAGTAAAATAAGGGTTACTTGAACACGAGCACTGTAACACCGATCTGTTAACTGGAACAGTTACTAAGTTACTAACAGGTGGGTAGCGTATATAGCATACATAAGTTGGACAAAGGGACGATTCATGTCCCAGGTGGGATGGAGTAGGACAGTGAGCAATTTCATCACACTACTCAGAACAGTGTGCAATTTAAAACTTATGAATTGTTTATTTCTGGAATTTCCCATTTAATATTTTTGGACGTTGGGTAAATAAACCTCAGAAAGCAAAAGTGAGGATGAAGAAAGACTATTGTACTAAGGTTACTTAGGAAAACTGTACTTTTAAAAATTTGCTTCCTAGCAACTTTTGGTCAAATTAAGACAGTAAAGAGCAATTTTCCATTTATCCATATTTGCCAGTATCTAATTACCTTCTTAACAAACTGCTGACCTTACAGTCTAGTTGAACAACTAGACCCAGAAGTAAAAATATTAAGCTAAACACAGTGATAACAGTTATTTTATATTTAGTAATAACTACTTTTATATATTGAAAATCAGAGTAATTACTAAATATTAAATTTGACGCTCATCTAACGCTTATTTACCCCCATCCCATGGGCTCCATTTACTTTATCTTTTTTTTTTTTCAGTGAGAAAGACTGGCCCTGAGCTGTTATTTTGCCAATCTTCTTCCATTTTATGTGGGATGCCATCACAGTGTGGCTTAACCAGCGGTAGCAGGTCCACGCCCAGGATCCGAACTTGCAAACACTGGGCCACCAAACCAGAGCATGCAACCATAACCACCACCCCACTGTGCTGGCACCCTCCATTTAGTACTGCCTTGCTATTAAAGTTAAGCTTGAGCAAGCAGTGTTTTTAATTTAATTCCTTTATATTGGGGCTGGCCTGGTGGTGCAGCGGTTAAGTGTGCACATTCCGCTTCGGTGGCCCAGGGTTCGCCAGTTCATATCCTGGATGTGGACATGGCACTGCCATGCTGTGGCAGGCGTCCCATATATAAAGTAGAGGAAGATGGGCACGGATGTTAGTTCAGGGCCAGTCTTCCTCAGCAAAAAAGAGGAGGATTGGCAGCAGATGTTAGCTCAGGGCTTATCATCCCCCCCCCCCAAAATTAAAATAATAAAAAACGTTTAACTCCTTTATAAATGTTAATATTGCTGACAAGAGCATTAAGCTCACCTGCAGTTTTGTCAGATAATACTTGGAACATCCAATCAAAGAAGCATCCACCTGAGACCAGATTGTAAAACGGAAGGAATATACAAACTTCAAGGCAGAGCTGTTCTATTTTATTAAGGAGCCAAATAAAAATCAGAGAATAGCTCTGATGAGTATGTCACATAAATCAGACATCCAACTTCACAACTACCAGTAAAATGGCTCAATGAAAATTCTGTAGGCCTACTGTTTTTTTAGTTTGGCTTCAAATTCCACAATCTCTAAGGCTCTTCATAACTAGAAAAGGAAATCCAGCCTAACAACACTGCAGGATAAGTAAACTCACTTAGAGCTTTCGGAACAGGTCACAGTATACAATCTCTAATCCATACGTGCTATTTCATTTGTGCATTTTCATTATAATAAAATTGTAAAATCTCACTTCTGATATATCTCAATTCTAAGATTATGAAGAACACGTTTTAATAATATCCTAAGATTCTGTTTACCACATTAACATTACCTGTCTTAAAGTCAAAAGTAATACATTAAACTATACATTAAAAAATTTTAAGAGACCTCAACTTATTTCAGGTTGAGTGCCAATTTCTGTTTCAGAACCATTCATTTAATTTTTCTTTTACAGATGATATAAAATACTGACTGCTAAATACACTTACATGTGAGGTTTTTAGAATGGTAGTTGTCTACTCATCTCTTCCCATGCAAAACTGTAACTGTGAAAATATTTTTTTCCAAAAAAACTTTTTTTTTTTTTTAAAAAAAAAAACACAACTCAGCTACCTTCAAAACTGTAAACATTTATAAGAAACAGAAAGACACCACATACAAAATTAGGCTATCTTATGAGAAAGTTGCACAAAATATTAAGGACTTTGGGGCCCCAGTGAAAAAGACAGAACCATTCTAACTGGACTAAGGGTTCATAAATCACACGTATGTTATAGACCACAACTCTAGATATAAACACAAGTGGTTCGATGGGGAGGTACATAAGAGAGATTTCAAACATCACTAGAAATAATTGCCTTTCATCTGGAAATGTAACCCAAATACCACTGCCTATTACCTATTCAAAACGAGTGTACTTAGAGCTTCTCCATCAACATCTTCAGCAATTATGACCAAGGGCTTACGGTGAGCATTGGCAATTTCAAGAGCAGGTACAATGGACTGGACACTAGAAATTTTCTTTTCGCTCAATAGAACATAGGCATCTTGGAATTCACATTTCTGACCTGCAAAACAAAGAACATTTCAAAACAACTTTAAAACATTAACATTACTCTGAAAATGACCGTAATTTATTTAAATAAAAAAGCTATAAACCAAAGTTCTAGTAAATGTTAAAAGTGACTGATGAGTTCACGTTTTTCCTCTTTCACTTCTCGTATACATTCTCACTTTTGGAACATATGAATTTATCTTTTTAGAAGTATGGCATCAACTAACGCCTACAGTTTGACCCATGGCAAACTGTATTTTAAAAATACTTCAGTTATTGACTTGCTCTTACCTTTTGATGTATTAATAAAGTATGGAGAAATATAACCTCGATCAAACTTCATGCCTTCAATAATTTCTAACTCATCATTCAGTGTTTTTCCATCCTGTGAAAAGTCAAAGAATTAGCTGCATGAATTTCATTAAAGGAACACAAAAATTGTAATTATAGACCAGATTAATAGACCCCACTGGTCATAAGGGATCTAGGAAGTAGCATGCAAATGCCCCGGGGCATCCAACTCCACTTCAGCAAAAATTTCTAGAACGCATATCTGAATTAATTTTTAGAGCTAGAAGACAATATCATTTAGGTTAGGATGGATTCATTCCTGACAGCAAAGGCTAATAGTTCACACAAAGCACAGTAAGCACTCTTTTACACAGGTGCTGATGTTACACACGAAGGAATAGACTATACTTGTGTGTGTGTGTGTGTGTGTGTGTGTGAGGAAGACTGGCCCTGAACTAACATCTGTTGCCAATCCTCCTCTATTTTTGCTTGAGGAAGATTACCCCTGAACTAACATCTGTGCCAGTCTTCCTCTACCTTGTATGTGGCATGCGTCACAGCATGGCTGACGAGCAGAGGCAGTTCGTGCCTGAGATCTGAACCTGCAAAACCCAGGCCGCTGATGTGCAGCACGCGGAACTTTTAACCATTTGGCCATAGGGCTGGCACCCTAGAATATACTTTATGAAACACATATGATCAAATTTTTGTATTTGGAAAACTCAGTTTTGATCATGGGACATCTCATTTCAAGATATCATTAAAAACACACTTGCCTTTACTGTGATGACACCCTTTCTTCCAACCTTTTTCATGGCATCAGAAATGATGTTGCCAATTTCTTTGTCTCCATTTGCAGAAATTGTAGCCACCTGAAATAATCAAGTTATTCTTCCAAATTAAAACCTTAGGCTGGTGCCTCAATCAACTCCCCTTCCCTTTCCTAGCAGCTCCCTGACTGATACATGGGAGGTTGTGGGGGACAGGACAGAGAGTCTTTATGATATAATGGTTCTAACAAAGTATTTGCTCTGTTTTCACTTCTTTTTTAACTCATTATTTGGCTACATTTTTCAAAGACATGAAATAAACATGCAATTATTCTCTTAAACAAAAACAGTAAAGAAAGAAAGGCAGGCTGACCCCATTTTTTTTTCCCCTTGGCAAGCATGGCAATATTACAACACGACAAAAATCACACACCTTTGACAAACAGCTCAAGAATGTTGTCCAAATGTACAAAACAGTTTAACCAAGAGCGATTTAGAACTAAAATGACATCCCATTAAGACTCACATTATGGTCAACTGCATTATTTCCAAATGTATTAGCTGTAAGAAAAATGCCTCCAACATTGGTGTCTGGGTAGAACTGCTATTCTGACATTGGTGTGTGATTATGAATTAAAATCACGTTACTAAAATTTTGTTAAATTTCATCAGAAAATGTGGAAGATCCTCACCTGAGCAATTTCTTCAGGGGTTGTCACAGGTTTAGACTGCTTCTTAAGTTCAGCAATTACAGCATCAACAGCCAACATCACACCTGGTTCAAGAACAAATGCCATCACAACGCATATTCTTTCACGGCTCCATGTCAAGTAAAAATTATGATTCATGTTAGATGTTTTACTGACTTAGCCTACACACTGCTTTTGCGCCAGTACTTTTCCTAATCACATTGAGTTGGATGGCATGCACTGAAACAGGAATTTTGATAAATAAATGAACTCCCACAATGACAAAATTATTGTGAAAATTAGACTATAAAAACTCTCGATGTACAACTTCAAGAATGTCACCATTCAACTCATTCTGTGTCAGTCATTGCCAACCCAATCATGTTGCTTGTTTCCAACAGGGTCACCCAACAATTCTCCCCTCAACTGAGTGACACAAAAAAGGTCCAAAATAAATTACAGTCCTTTACTTTCAACAGGAGGTATAATTCTCAAGGATGAGAAATTTCTTGTGGCTATGCCCCTGCAGGTTTTAATTATCTGAAATTTCCTCATTTAATATGCAATTATGAACTAACAAAATATTTTTGTTTCAACAGTCAACAGCACCCCAATACAGATTTATGAGAACCCCATTTTGTTCGACTGAGACTAGAACTAGCTCTTCCCTTATTTTGAGAAATGTTACTTCAAGAAAAAATCCAAAGCAAGGTGTAGAGTAACAATGACTTTCTTTGGGAACTATTCTCTTTTTTTTTGAGGAAGATTAGCCCTGAGCTAACTACTGCCAGTCCTCCTCTTTTTTGCTGAGGAAGACTGGCCCTGAGCTAACATCCGTGCCCATCTTCTTCTACTTCATATGTGGGACGCCTACCACAGCATGGCATGCCAAGCGGTGCCATGTCCGCACCCAGGATCCAAACCCACGAACCCCAGGCCTCCAAGAAGAACATGCGAACTTAACTGCTGCACCACCGGGCCGGCCCCTGGGAAGTATTCTTAATAACCTCAGTGAATACTTGTTAGTGACTTACAGTCTAACTGTTAATGCAACACATTCATTTGGACCTCAAATGTTGAAATGGACAGGATGATATATCAGTATGGCCTAGGATGCCAATTCCAACAAAATTAACAGCATCCCCCAAGTCTCCTAGTTTGGAAAATAACATACCCAAGAAATACAGAGCAATTCCATTTTCAAGATAGGAAAACCAAGTGCTAGTAGGACACAGCTAAATAAATGACAAGTGCTAGTAGGACACAGCTAAATAAATGACAAGACTTGAGTCTGTATCACCAGGACCCTCATGCTGACATCTTTAAATTGTGGTGCATACGTCACCAAACAAGCAACAATAAAATGGAGATCAGTAACATAGCACATGCTGTTAAAAGAAAAAGCTGCTAAAAAAACCCCAAAACCTTTCTGACACCTGGGTGACTCAGTTCCTTGTTCAGCCCTACTTTCCAAATAAAGTAAAACATCAAAACTATATAATATCTCTCTGCTCTAATCCCCACAAGTTTACTATTTTCAAGGTACATAGTACATAGGTATACTCCAATAAACTTCGCTTTCGGGGGGTGACACACGGGACAGACAGAATACAGGAAATGTCTTAGTCACATCTCCCTCCGTAACAGCTAGTACAGTGCCCACCACAAGGCCAAGCATTCAATCACTATTTGCTAAAGAAAAACTCAGTCTAAGATTTTTTACGAGAGGAGAAATAAGAGGGAATCAATTTTCTGGTATAACTTAATAGTTCAAAACACTGTGGGAACAATGGAAAGACATTCCTACCTCTCCTGATTTCCACTGGATTAGCACCTTTGCTAATCTTCTCGAAGCCTTCCTTGGCAATAGAGCGTGCCAAGACAGTAGCAGTAGTAGTACCATCCCCAGCCTCTTCATTTGTGTTATTGGCGACATCTTGAACAAGTTTAGCGCCAATATTTTTATATTTATCTTTTAAGTCAATGGACTTCGCAACAGTCACACCATCTTTGGTTACTTTGGGACTTCCCCAACTCTGTTCAATAATCACTGTTCTTCCCTATAATTGTGGAGAGAAAAAAAATGTGACAGAATCACACTTTAACTACTATTTAGCTTAAACCAGAACAAGCAGTTTTTATAGCCACGCGCCACATAACCACATCTCGGTTAACGACAGATCACATATATGACTATGGTCCCATGAGATTAATATCATATAGCCTAGGTGTCTAGTAGGCCATACCATGTAGGTTTGTCTAAGAACATTTTAGGATGCTCACACAATGACAAAATTGCCCAATTTCTCAGAATGTATCCCAATTAAGTGGCACGTGACTGTAATGGGGCAACTACTTAAAAGCCTCAATGCAAGTTGTCATTTTTATCAAATCGGCAGCATGAATCTCAAGGGCATGTTCATCAGTGTTCTTAGAGATAAAATGACTTCTCTGTTGCCAACTGATTAACTCTGAATGAGGTATTATGGGAGATAAAAATCCTAGAGACTAAGAGATGTCATCTTATAAAACAAGAATGCGAGATAAACCAACAATTTGGTAGATTATAATGAAATTCCAGAATATTCTTCACATAATTTATACTTAAGTTTTGTCCGGTGCCTGCTAACTTTGAAAGTAATGTGGAAATTTACTTTTAAGGTTAAAAATTAAGTTACTAAAATACTAACTGCAAAGCAAATACAGCCCACTCTACCAAAACAGTTCAACATTAAATCTCCAACATGGTGCAAATAGTACTGGCAGCTTTTGGATTTGAACCAAAGCTGCTACCTGTGAGTCATGCAAATGCATTAACTTACACAGTTTGGATTACTTTGGTATTTGAATTGTCTTCAACCTGAGCTGTCTTCAATTGTTCACCACCTTCAAAAGCCTCCTCAAATTGTAACCCCTCACTCACCAATCTCTTCGAGTTAAATGAGACTTAACATTTGAAATGTGCTTTGGAACAGACGGAACAACAGAAAAACATTAGGTGAAACTAGCACCTACAAGCACATACTTGAGGTATTATGGGAGCTAACTTACACTCTTCCCTCTATGCTTGGTACTAACAACTGGGAAAGAATCCAAAACCTAACTCAAGCAGGCAGGCAAGAGTAATTCTACATTGAGTTTCAGAATCCACCCTGAGCTAGGAGTTACCACTCGATTACATCACACACTGTACAAAATAAAGTTTCGAAAACTTGGCAGGGACTGTTTAAGACCATTATATATCCAAGCCAAAAAAAACACCCAATAATTTGGAACTCTCAAATGTAAAGTGATTTCTCTCAAAAATGGATACCGAAGTACTGTTCAACAGTTGAGCGTAACTATTTGTCAACAGCAAACTATCAATCCTTAATAATATTATAAATTACAACAAAATAACACTGTTACCTTTGGCCCCATAGTAACGGCTACAGCATCGGCTAAAAGGTCTACACCTTGGAGCATTAAGGCTCGGGCATCTGCACCAAATTTTACATCTTTGGCGTAAGCCCGAGTGAGATGAGGAGCCAGTGCGCTGGACACTGGCCTAATCCGGCGAAGGACTGCAGGTAATCGAAGCATTTCTGGGGGGGAAAACAAGCAGATCATCAGGACAATACTAGCACTACCCGTGGCGCGTTACAGCACAAATATGACACGTGTGCAACAGAATAAAAAATGTTCGATGTGAGCCGTGCTGACCTCTGCCAGCCACACCTGGGCCCCGGAACGCGCCACAGCTTCACACCACCAGCTATCAGTGCAAGCCTCAAGATCAAGAGGCCGCCCCCACGCCTGACCTACAGCACCCGCACAACGCAGGCCCATCTTCTTCCCCATGGCCACCTACCCCTGCCGCTACACACGAGTTAATCTTTCACTGCTAAAGGGGCCTTGAGAGCGAACCCACTCCAAATGCACCCCCAAATAAGCCCGCAGGAAAGGGGAAGGCTATAAACCCGGGAGGCCAAGGGAGAACAAATATGCCTGACGACGCAGAATTGCGCTTAGTAAGATGTGCCTTCATGTATCCTCTCGGGGATACAGTATCAGAACAGCCCGCAAGGCCGCGGCGCGGGGGGCGGCGGCCTGGCCCACTCGGCGCGGCCCCACGTGCCTTTCCCTCAGGACGCCCCGAACAAGGTCAAGGGTGGAGGCGCCGGACCCCAGCGGTCCGCGGGACCAAAGGCGGCTTCCACGCGGCTGCGACCACCCTCGCCGGCGCCCTGCAGTGCAGGAGCGGGGCGCACGGGAGGGCCCCTGTGAACACTGCCCCGAGTCACACGCACTCCCGGGCAAGCCCTCCCTCCTGCGCCCTGCCGGGGCGAGCGAGCCACGCGGCACGTGACGGGCCCGCGCGCATGGACCCGCCGGGCCTGCCAGCGGGCCCGGGGCTGCGGCGCCGGGGGAGGCCCTGGCTCTCGCAGGACGGCAGCGGGGGACGCCGGCTCCGGGATCCGCGGCCCTGGGCGAGGCGGCGCGGGGCGGCCGCGTACCTGCGCGGCGGTGGCGGGGCGTGCAGAAGGCGAGGCAGGCCGTCGGCGGCGAGTGAGGGACAGAATGCAGGGCGCACACGGCAATGAGCCCGTGTCCCCTCCCTCCGCCACTCCCCCGCCCCGCGGCACCGCGTGTGCAGGCGGCTCCCGCCCTCCCCGGCCGCCGGCCCGGCAATCTGCATGCGCCGCGCGCCAGCCCCGCCCTCCCTACCAGCGCCAGGCCCGGCCCGCGGGCTCGGCCTCTCCGGCCGGCGTAGGCTGGTTCCCGGGCTGCGCTCGATTCCAGAACTTTCCGGGGGGCGCCGCGCTCCCTGTGGGTCAAGGGTTAACCCGCGTCATTTCCGGGAGGAGGGCGAAGGGCTGGTATTTTCACCTCGGCGAGCGGCCTAGAAAAGCCTAGAAAGGGCTCCTTTTTCCTTCCGCCTCGCGGACCTCGCGTCAGGGGCCTGCGCAGAGCCCTCGCGGCGAATCGCGGCGCGCGCTGCTGCGGCCGCCCCCTCGCGCGGGAGGGGCGGGGCGGGGGCGAGCGCGCCTGCGCGACGGGCGGCCTTTTCTCCGGTTCACGTGGCCCGAGGGCCGGTCTGCGGGTCTCTGCTGGCGGTGGCGGCGGCGGCGGCGGCGGGAGAGAAGAGCGCGGACTGCGGCGGCCGGAGTCATGGTGAGGCCGGCGCGCCCGGATCGGCCTGCGGTGCTCGGGGAGTCCGGACGGCGCTCTCTGGGCCTCGCAGGGGCGGTAGGGGTCACCGAGTGACCGGCGCCCGCGGAGCCCCGGAGAGGCGAGGCCAGCCGAGCCTGTCCCGCGCCGAGGGCTCTGTGCACGCGCGCGTGCTGCAGGCGTGGGGGCCGGGGCGGGGAGCCGGACGCGTGCGCTGCGGCCGACCCGCTGTTCCTGCGGGGCCCTCGCGGGTGTGCGGTGTCTCGGAGAAGGCATGGCCCCAGGCGCAGGGATTGACTTCAGTGTTTACCGAAAATTTCTAGAAAAACTCGAGGAAGGGTAATATTTGACCTTGGAATAAACTTGAGGTTACCCTTAAAGGTGGTCTGCCTGCTGACCAGAGGAGCGGCAAAGGACCCTCCCCCCCCCACCACACATAGGGAATGCGAAATTAAACTCGGGGTGTAGAGCAGACCCTCCACATGGGGTTCCGGAATGAATAATGCGAGGCTGGACATTATCTTAGAAAGTCACGTGTGACGTGTGATACAGAACGCGTACGATTGCATTGCCTGTTTAGAAGACAAGTACATGTTGTTTTCGTGTCACATCTCAACATTTCTCTCCCTACAGGCAGGACAGGCATTTAGAAAGTTTCTTCCCCTCTTTGACCGAGTATTGGTTGAAAGGAGCGCGGCCGAAACTGTAACCAAAGGAGGCATTATGCTTCCAGAAAAATCTCAAGGGAAAGTATTGCAAGCAACAGTAGTAGCTGTTGGAGCAGGCTCTAAAGGAAAGGTAAATGGGAGCTAAAATGCACCTATTCTTGGATGAAGCGGAGGGGAAAAAGCAATCACTGGTTATTATTAAAAATAGCCTTTAAAATAGCTTACGTTATGTTCAGGGTCATTCCCTAGTTCCGTAACATCTAATCTTTCTCTTTGATGGAAATGATTGTAAAATAAAATTGCTTATTCTATATGATGCAGAGTTACAGAATATTAAAGTCAGTAGCCATTTGGTAGCCTAGTATGACTAGGTTTTTTTTCAAATTCTAAATTTTTGATTAAAAGACTATGCTTAAATGTAATCTGTGGGTACTTTTAAGAATTGAGGGGAAATTTGAACACTCGGTCTAACCTCTAAAACACTGAAATTGCCCTAATCCTTTAACCACTTTCGGCCTTAGTTCGGCTACCTATGAAAGGCAGTTTGGATTATCCCTGTAGGCATTCTCCAATTAACTGGTTAGACCTCAGACCTCTAAAAGTGTCAGCCAGACTACATATTAAGTGCCCTTAGGGTCAGATATGTTAATTGCATTGTCTAGTTGCGCCTAAGAAAGTTAGTTCTAGCAAGGAACTATCCTGGAGTTAGGAATAGGAAGGGTTTGGAGAATGGGCACTTTGCTTCAGTCTCCTCCCCAAATCTATTCTTTGGAGGAAAGGAAATTGAATCACGAAAGAAGTGTATGTTCTGAATTCTGAATGCTTCTCTTGAATTTTCATATGTTGAAGGAAGTTAGCCACGACCATTATGTATACAGTTTTTAAAACTTGTTTGTTTCACATAGTCCATAGGTTATGTTAATATTTAACAATTTAAAAGTTAGCTTAAGTTCGTTTTACCAGTATAACTCCTTGAACTTTTACACTGAAATCAGGTTTTAGTTTAAGCCATTGTGTGTGCATTATTTCATGTGTGACTCTACAGTGATGTTTTTCAGTGAAGAACTACAATTGTATAAATTACATCACTTGGCCACCAAGTTCTTTGTTAACATTTGATTTGAGCATATTCGAGTAATAAGAGTTAGGTGTGAATATTTGATGAACTAGATGTCTTTACTAATAAACCTTTTTATTTTCTTAAGGGTGGAGAGATTCAACCAGTTAGCGTGAAGGTTGGAGATAAAGTTCTTCTCCCAGAATATGGAGGCACCAAAGTAGTTCTAGATGACAAGGTGTGTAAACTTAAGGATTTTTATTAAAAGTTAAGTATTTGCTATTTTCTTAACTAATGGTTTCTCTATTTGCAGGATTATTTCTTATTTAGAGATGGTGACATTCTTGGAAAGTACGTAGACTGAAATCACTATTGAAATGGCATCACGTGAAGCTGCCCATTCCACTGAAGTTCTGAAATCTTTCATCATGTAAATAATTTCCATGTCTCTCTTTTATAATAAACTAATGATACCCAAACTAATGACATCCAGTGTCTCTAAAATTTAATTTCACTGTACTGATATAAACATTTCCAAATAAAAATATATAAATGAATGGTTAATCTTTAGTGATTGAAGATGGTTTTAGAGTTTTCCAATTTATGCTTTTTTTCTTTATTCACGTAACCAGAGAATTATGGGAAACAAGGTTTCTAATTTTCACATTGAATTTGGCTTTATTACATAGATAATTGATGTTGATACAAAGCCATCAATTTACACTTAGTTATATTTTAAGAAAGTCAAGTAGCAACAGTTTAACTTCATACTTAAGCTTATGTTGAAGTTCTTCATTTATGGAATCTAGTCTTTTATATGTCTTGTTTCTTTAGTACTTAGAAAAACTTGACATTTTTTTTAAAGTTAATATTACCACTACATAATTTACTTGGCAAAAAAATCCAAGGCAAAGTGTGCTAGGTAACATTGGCTGAGTATCTTCTATATCCCATGGTAGGCACTGTGTGATAGTCATTAAAGCTAACTTTTCAGGAGCATTTTCTTGTACTGGGTACTCTTGTAGGTACTTTGCATGTATCAGTTGGTTTAATCTTTAATGAACCCTGTGAGCTAGGTACCATCATTCTCATCTTTTTGCACAGAGGGTTTAAGTAATAACCAAGGTCACTCAGTAGAAAGTGGCAAAGCGAGGATTTGGACATGGGCCATCCACCTTCAGATGCTGCCGTTGAAAACTTAATCCTTTATGGCATCTGCCACTTTGTCAAAATTCTGAGCACCTGATACACATTATTTCAAACTTGATGATTGCCTTTGTGGTATGGGGGCTGGGTGGTACCTAAGAGTGTCTGGCAATTAGGTATCTAGTATACAGTTCACTGAATTTAACAAGTAGGAAACTGAGTAACAGAACTGGATAAATAGCTTGATTTAGCTTTAGCAGCTCAGGAGAATTAAGATTTGAACCCTGACAACCCTACACCAGAGTTGATTACCAACCCCTAAACTTGACTACATCATCTACCGGCTATTTCTGTCCTGGTCAAATTTATTTTCTAGTTTTACTTTCTTATAAGTAGTCTGTGATCACGTCTTTTAAAAGTCGTGTTCCATGTTTATCCTGTGGAATTGAAGTCTAAATGAAGTTGTAAATAGCATGGAATAATGGTCTCGACTTTTGATCATGTCCCCGTCAGTAAAGTAGTATGGATGTGTGAGTCCCATTTGGTATACTAAGGCTTAATTTGTGTCATATTTAGATACAAGAATTACGATTAAAAGTTCTGTTTACAGAAGCAGGTGGGTCATCAGTTTCCTACTGTGTCCCAGGCACGGCTAGATAATGTGCTGTGCACGTCATAACCTTGTAAGCAGAGATTTCCATCTGTTTTACCAATGTGAAAACTGACTCAGAAGAGATGAGGAAACTCGGTCAAGGCCATGTGGCTGGTAAATTGCAGAGTTAGGAATCCAGTCCAAAGGCCATCGCTTTCCCATTATTCCCTGATTCTGTTCCAAAGACCCAAGCAAATGAGTTTTGAGATCCATAACCCACTAAATCAGAAGGGTGGGAGAAACTTTTTTGTACCACAAAAGTAGTCCTATGATGCTTGTCTAACAGAATTGCTAAAGAAATAATTTTTTTTAAATGTAGATACGTAAATGATTTTTTTACTGAGGTAACATTGGGTTATAACATTTGAGGTGAACACCATTATATTTTGATTTCTGAAGAAATGTTAGATTGTGAAATTATATTCGGAATTAATAGGGAAAAATTTTTAACAGAATAGTTCAAAAATAAGGGCTTTGGGGAAGTGGAACCACGTTTAAGAACAGTATGTTCTCATTTAGCTTTTCAACAAAAATAAGTAAAGTAAAATAGGTAAAATTCTAACTGGAATTTTCATGGTAATACCATTTTTGAGTGCTTGCCAGGTACTGTTCTAGGCACTTAACGTGTAATCTTGCTTAAATGTATGTAATCAGCAGTCCTGTGAGGCAATATTCCTTGCCTCATAGGTGGAAGATGCACAGAGAAGTAATTTGTTCAAGATGACACAACTTACAAGTCATGAGTTTTTTGGGCTGGCCTGGTGGTGCAGTGGTTAACTTCACACATTCTGCTTGGCAGCCCAGGGTTTGCCGGTTCAGATCCTGGGTGCAGACATGGCACCGCTTGGCAATAAGCTATGCTGTGGTTGGCGTCCCACATATAAAGTAGAGGAAGATGGGCATGGATGTTAGCTCAGGGCCAGTCTTCCTCAGCAAAAAGAGGAGGATTGGCAGTAGTTAGCTCAGGGCTAATCTTCCTCAAAAAAAAAATTCTATCAACAGTCCTACCAGCAATGTATGAGATGGCTGATTTTTTCCCCCTCTTAATAACACAGGATGTTATGAAGTTTTTATTTTGCAAATCTGGTAATTTTACTTTTACCGTTACGAATGAAGGTGAGCGTCTCATGCGTTTAAGACCCATTTCTATTTTCTTTACTGTTAACTGACTGTTCCTATTGACTGTAAATATCTTCTTGCTTTTCTAGTGGGTGACGCCTTTTATGATTTGTGTGATATCTTTATTTAGTTCTTTGTGATAAGTTTTTCCTCCAGTTTGTTATTTGGCTTTGATTTTATTTATGCTTTGAACTTGCAGGAATTTGTTTCTGCTTAAACTTCATTTTAGCATAGTTGAATTAATAAATATTCTTCATTATGGCTTCTGGATATTATGACAAACTCTGAAAACTCTTCTCCAATACTTAAAGTTTTTTCCATGGTTTCTTTAGGTATTTTTATAGGTTTTTATTTTTTAATATTTCAATCTTGGCTTGATCTGGAGATTTTCCTGTTATAAGAGATAAGGAATGGATCCAACGCCCCTTCTCTTTTACAGATTAAGCCTCGTTCTTTAAGACATGTTAAAATTTAGCCCATGTCTTGCAAAATGCTCTTTCAGTCTCATTTAGCCTGGAGACTTGACTTGAGTGTCAGTTCAAAAAGGCCAGTTTGTTATACTATTTTTAAGTCATTCATCTTTTCAAACATCGTGCCAGGCATTGTTCCAGGCACTGGAGATACAGGGATGAATAAGATGGGGGAGGCCAAAGTAAACAACGAAATTATAGCCTAATTTTAGAGATCAGTGTCATCAAGCAAATAAAGAGAGAAAATGCTGCTACCTTCATGAGAGTCATTAAGTGACCTATCAAAAAGAGGAAATGATAATAGTCTGTTGTGACTTGTCTCCTCTGATCACATCTTCTCTTCCTGAAACTTCAGGAACTACTGTATTAGTTATCTATTGCTGCATAACAAATCACTCCAAACTTAGTGCTTAAAACAACAGTAGGGGCTGGCCCCATGGCTGAGTGGTTAAGTTCGCACTCTCCACTTCGGTGGCCCAGGGTTTCACTGGTTCGGATCCTGGGTGGGGATGTGGCACCGCTCATCAGGCCATGCTGAGGCAACGTCCCACATGCCACAACTGGAAGGACCCACAACTAAAATATACAACTATGTACTGGGGGGATTTGGGGAGAAAAAGCAGAAAAACCCCAACAGTAAGCATCTCACACGACATCTGTCAGTCAGAAATTCAGGTGCAGCTTATTTGGATGGTCCTAGTTTGGGGGTCTCACGAGGTGGCCATCATCTGACGACTTGACTGGGGCTGGAGGTTATACTTTTAAGATGGTTCACTCATATGTTGACAAATTGATGCTTGCTTTTGGTGGGACCCTCAGTTCCTCACCACGTGGACCTTTCATAAGGCTGCTCGAGTGCTCTCACACACGGCAGCTTTCTCACCCAGGGCAGGTGAGCTAAGAGAGCAAGGTAGAAACTACAATGTCTTTTATGACATAACATCACAAGTTACACAACATCATCTCAGTATCCTATTGGTCATACAGGTCAGCCCTATTCAATGTAAGAGAGTACCACACAAAGGTGTAAATACTAGGAGATTAATAATCACTGGGGGCCATTTTAGCAGCTGGCCACCACAATCACCAATTTGGCCAAATATTCTAGAATTCTAGAGAGGAAAATGAAGTGCCGTGGGAGTTTAGTATCTCACTAAGCTGTAGTCAAAGTTGTCTACTTTTGAACTCAGCAAAACCCCTAAAATTTTGTCTACAGCAACTTTCATAAACAGAAAATTTTCAAATAATATGTTGAAAATGTATAAAACCATATGTAGGTTTTGAACCATTTGTTCAACCACGATGCTTCCCTTTCCTTGGCCTGCAATGAAATCTGCATGTCTACACAGAAATGCTGCCTAAACTTTAAGGTTCATTTCAACTACTTCTTGCATCCTTCAGTGTGTCAGCTCTGCTCTTAGCCTGGCTTCCTTCAAGCCAAGATGGTTGATGCAGTCTTGGCCACGTTCAGGCAGAAAAAAGGGACCATCTCTTTTGGTACCTCCTCAAGAGCAAGAAAACCCTTCCCCAAAGAGCTCCATCAGATATCCTTTCAGATCTCTTTAGGCTAAAATGGAGTCACATGCTCACCCTTTAACTAAATATTGGCTTAGGCCAATTGGGATTTATCCTTCAGCCCGAGATGGGTTTACCTTTCCTTGGTCATATAGGGAGAGATGGATACTGAGCAAGATCAAAGTTTGTTTGCAAATGAGTGTAGCAAGCAGGCAACCAACAGGGGCTGCTTCAACACTTCAGATGTTTTGCTTTATAGTATGGTAATCTACATATACCCCCTTCCTATGCATTTTTAAGCTCTTTGAGGATAGGAGCTTATATTATTTATATTTCTCAGCACTTGCCTAGTGCCTTACATATAATGAGCATTTATTATTTTACTAGGATTTTAAAATTCCCCAAAGAGAATTTCATACTGGCTAAATATTTTTGAAATTACTTATGATACTTTGGAATTATAAAATATTTTCTTCTAAAACTTTAAAAGACTTCCAGAAATATTTACTTTTCTATTTGCTTTCATACACTATGAAGTAGAAAGACCTGCTGTGCACTACTTTCATTACAAATAAACTTTTATTTGATAGCTTGTTCAAAGTCAACAGCTAAGAGAATCTAGATTTTCTGAATCCCGGCCCAGAGTTATTTCCATTTGTCCACATTACCTTTAAAAAAACTATTCCTTCTTTAATCGAAATATTCAAATAATCCATTATTTTATGTAACTGTTATTACTGATCATGCTTTTTTTTTCTCCCTCCACCCACCTGGTTATAAAATTGTTTTTGGTTGGTGATCATAATATGTTTACTGATGGAGGAATTTAAATGTGAAGGTTAGAGCTAGAGATATTTCAACCCTAAAGAACAAGGTTCTTCCTGGGAACAAGGCCAGGGTCATCATCACAATGCAAATTTATTGGACTTTTCAAAGAGATGAATGTGTATATTGTTCCTGAATTTAACACATACTTATTCATTTCTTCTCTTGTGTTTTTTCAGATGGGCTGAAACAGTATAATAAAGCTGGACTTAGGAGAACATTAAGGGGACCAGCCCTGTAGTGTAGTGGTTACGTTTGGCGCAGTCTGCTTTGGTGCCCCGGTTCCTGGGCTGGGATCCCCGGGGTGGACCTACACCACTGTCAGCCATGCTGTTGCAGGATCCACATATGCACAAAATAGAGGAAGATTGGCACAGATGTTAGCTCTGGGCGAATCTTCCTCAGGGGAAAAAAAAAGTGAAGATGAGCCCCTTCAACTATAGGTAACTGGTATTTACAGCTCAGGGACACTACCACACAATCTGGGAAATTTTAACTTAATCCTTGAAGTGAGGTGGAGTTGTCCACAGACCAAGAGGCCACCCTAGGACTCTGCTCTCCACAGACCCAACCCATATCTCTCTTGGAGAGGCAACATTTGGGTGCTGCTTGTCTTAGATTCTCACCATATTTAATGAGAGAATTGGTGATTTGCATGTTTGTCTCCAGACTCTAAGTTGCTAGACTCGAAGCAACTTATAGTTAAGGAATGAGCCTTTTCATACTTGTACTTCAGTGACGCACACACAGAGGAGCTTAGAAATATTTGTTGAGGGGCAACCGGTGGCCAAGTGGTTAAGTTCACACACTTGGATTCGTGGGTTTGGATCCCGGGTGCAGACATGGCACTGCTCATCCGGCCATGCTGAGGTGGCATCCCACATAGCACAACCAGAAGGACCTACAGCTAGAATACACTCCTATGTACTGGGAGTTTTGGGGGAGAAGAAGGAGAGGAAAAAAAGAAGATTGGCAACAGATGTTAGCTCAGGTGCCAATCTTTTTTTTTTTTTGAGGAAGATTAGCCCTGAGCTAACATCTGCTGCCAATATTCCTCTTTTTGCTGAAGAAGACTGGCCCTGACCTAACATCCATGCCCATCTTCCCCTACTTTATATGTGGGATGCCTGCGACAGCATGGCTTGCCAAGCAGTGCCATGTCTGCACCCAGGATCCAAATCAGCGAACCCCAGGCGGCCAAAGCAGAACGTGTGAACTTAATCACTGTGCCACCGGCCGGCCCCAAAGGTGCCAACCTTTAAAGAAAAAAATAGTTGAATGAAAATTCTTTTGATATCTAGGAGGTAGTGATGGAATTAAGAATTAAGTCTTTGCTCTTGCAAAGTTACCAGTCTACATCTTCCAGAAAGATGAGATCTTACTTAAAGACAACCAACTTCCTGTTGTCAAACCCATTTGAGCAAAGTTCCAAGGCACTGATGATTATTCAGCTTTGCATTCGCTCAATTTAACCAGCCTCTCCTCCACCCCTCACTTCCATCTTTGGAGGCTGGCTGTGACGTAGGTCTCCTCTCAGCCTTCTCAATACACCTTTAGGTGTATTTCATGGGATATGTGTTTTCTTCTCTTGGAAATCACTGTACTGTAAGCACTCTTTACCCTCTGAACTATCTTCCCATCTGGTATCCTAAGTCCTCATTCATTCTAGACCAAAAATTTAAGGTTTCTAAGCAGGAAATAAAAATAAAGTTTGCCAAAACTGCCGTGATTTCATGACTTAGGAGAACACATAAAACTTGCAACAAGGGAAATTTGGAATCCTGTAAGGTGTACAACTCCCATCATTTACCAAGGGACATTCATTTTCTCCTCCTGCTTCTGACTTGCAAAAAACACGAGCTAATTTTGTCTGCCTGACGCACAATACCAGACGTCCGTCCACTCTGTCTCAGATAATTGCCAGTTGGGTCTTTATCTACGCAAACAAACTTGTCATTCAAAAGGTCCTTGGCTTTGAAGTCAGTGGATGGCGGAAGTATCATCTGACGCTCTAGGCCGCAGTCTGATTTGAGATCGGTCGATTTCATTTAGGGTCTGTGGAATTTTTCCAGACTGCTGGCCTGTTTTCCACTTTGCACGCCTAGGTGGATTTCGGGACAGAATTACACTTCTCTAGGTATTTGCTTGCACAAGGGTTTACTGAAACAGTCGCCTGTGTGTAAGCTCAGTCCTTCCACCTTAACGAACGTCAGCACAAGGAGATTCACCATCGCGCACGCAGACCTTGCACACTCCCACTACAATCCTCTGCGCTGGACGGCGGCCTCTCCCGCAGCCACTCTCGGGCCCCGCCGCCCGGGTTTTCCCTCCCCGCACGTCACGGCTGGCGCTTGGCCGGCCGTTCCTTCCATCGTCCTCCTCCCTCCGCCAGCTGCGCTTTCCCCCGACTCCTCCCAGTCCTCCCGCCCTGCCCCGCGCGGGTACGGTTGTTCCGTCAGCCGCCGCCCCTCCCCGGCGCCCGGACCCAGGCGCCGCTCCGCCCCGCCCCCCGCGCAGGCCGCCGTCCCTACATCCGGGTACCGACTCCAGCCGCCCAGACTCTGGCACTATGGTCATGGCGGAGGGCACGGCAGTGCTGAGGCGGAACAGGCCGGGCACCAAGGCGCAGGTACAATGTTTGCACCTTCCCTGTGGGGGGACTCGCGGCGCCGCGCCGCCTCTGGCAGCCGGCCGCCCCCGAGAGGAGGTTGGACCGGGGCGGCAGGCCGGCGGGCGGGGGCACGGGCCTTCCGGAGCCGGAGCACCTCAGCCTGGCTTTGGCGGCGGTGGCGGCCCGCGAGGCCTGCGGGGCCCGGACTTGAGGGTGGGCGTGAGGGGCGGGGGGTGGCCGCGAGGCCCGGGGCTGGGAGCCTGTCGGCGGCGACCGCTTGTTCTCGCCTCTCCGCTGACCCCCGGCTGACCCGCGTCGGAGGGGCGCGGCCGGCCAGGTGGAGAGGGACCGGAGGTTTCGGAGGGTCGGGGCTGCCGAGCGGGAGGCGGTGCACACGCAGCGCACCTCGTCTGGGCTGCCGGTTCCTACCTGGCTGGTGATGTACGTGCCCGGCTTCTGCAGTCCGGCTTGTCTAGCCGGATCCGGGTGGCGATAATTGACTTTATCCTCTTCCTCCTGCGTTTGCCTTTGACCACTGCTCGCTGCAGCTGTTCTCTGGTCCAGCAAGCTTTCAGCATCAGGTTGCGACTTGTTAGATGTCATTCCTTGTGAATTTCCTTGTTATTACGTGTGAAGCATAGTCGGGGAATGAAGGGATTATAATTTTATGAACCTTTAGTAGGACAGTGTTTGGGCTGAGTTGGTGCTTGTTAGGTAGGTATTGGTTCTTGGGCAAAAGATGGGGTGCCTCTGATTAATCTGCCGGCTGAAATGGCTTGCTACTGAGTAGATGCTCTAAAATCAGAAGAGGTGTGTTAAAATGTAATTTTAAGAAAAAGTGATATGAGTGAAAAAAGCAAAACAACCATGGAGCTATGACCGTGTGCCAGAGACTGGTTTTTAATATCTTGCACAGGATTTTGGAAAGGGAGTCCTTTTGAAGGGATCTTTTAGATCCAGACACCTTCCCAGATCCATGTTACAGATGAGGAAACCGCATTTGCTCAAGGTTGCCTAGTCTCCGGATTCTTAGTTCACTGGGGACCTTTTCTCTAACGACCTGCTTCTAGTACTGAATTTTAGAGAATGTAGTTGACAGTCTCATTATAGAGTCACGTTAAGCTGTCAGTTACTTATGCCAGTTTTGTGGTCATAGTACTGGGAATTTATATACTATTCTTTATTTTACCCTTTCCAAACTTACTTTCTTTATAAATGCTCTTTCCTCGGATACCCTTACTACTTACTCTGTGGAAACATTATTTCTGATTGTTTTCTTAAGTGATCAACTTTTATATTTTTACATTCAGAAGTGGACTTTTGTACTCACATGCTGAGAAGCATCACCTATTTTTATTTACTCAAAAGTTCTTAATGTTGAAAGGTTAGAACATAGTATATTTTAAGTTAATATTGTAACACATCTCTTTGCCATGTCGTTAGGAGTAAGTCAGATCAGAAAGCCCCTTTGCTTGTTGCCATGTTGTCATAGATCAAGGTTAAGTAAAATCTAACAGAGAAGGTTAAGATTTAAAAAAAAAAAAAAAGACAGTTTAAGCAGCATTCTGTCCTATCCCTTGTCTGTCACACTAATTTCTTTCAGTGAAATGGGTCTATTCTAAAATGATTTATTTAGAACTATAATACAGTAGGTAGGATATCTTCCTACTTATTTTTTTTTAATTGGTTAGATTGGGATATAGGCACATAGTTGGTTTTCCATAAATGTTTATTGACTGAATTAGATGAGAATGTTCTTTAATCTGCATTTTGGTTCCTCTTGTAAGTGTTTAAAGTATATCACAGTTATGATGAGGCAAAACATTTAATTCCCAATTAACTTTTTTACATCTTTTCTGAATATAACTATGTGTGTTTTCTAATATTTTTACAACAAAATATTCTAGAAACTATCTAATTTTTTTTTCTTGAGGAAGATTGGCCCTGTGCTAACATCTGTGCCCATCTTCCTCTATTTTATATGTGGGATGCCTGCCACAGTGTGGATTGATAAGCAGTGCATGGGTCCGCATCCGGGATTGGAACCAGCGAACCCTGGGCCGCCAAAGTGGAACGTGTGAACTTAACTGCTGCACCACTGGGCTGGCCCCTGAAAACTATCTAATTTTTTTTAAAGGAAAGAATAGGCAAAATGTATTGATAGAATATATTTCTGTATAAGTTATATAGAAGGAATTTAAAAACTACTCTTTAATAATGTTTAGGTGATGTCTAGGAAAAGACATCCTGGAACAATTTCCAGAAAGCTTTTCATTCCTGACATTTTTAGTTAAAGTTAGTTCATTTTCATTCAGATAGGGCAACTACGAAAAAAAAACAAAAGGAAGTATTTAAGACCCTTAAAAAGGTATACTGATCACCTACCTTCAGAACTAAGACATTATATAGTTGAATCCCTCTGTATCACGTTCTTCTGTCTTCTGGCCACTCCTCCCAGCCAATAATGGTGGTATTGTCATTTCTTTTCTTTTCTTTATACTTTTGCCGTATATGCGTTATATCCATAAGTATGCTTTGCACTTTCTTAAACGTGTATTCCTATGGTATCATACACTGTATTCTCCAGTTTGCTCCAGTTTTTGCTCAAGGTATTTGGAGACTTATCTGTATTAATTGATAAAGGATTATAGATCATTGATTTACTACTACTTTTTCCCCCAGAGACATTTACTGAGCACCTACCACATGTTAGGCATTGTGCTCCCTACTAAGGATATAAAGGTAAACTTTGCTGAGAAATCGGTCAAATGGAAAGATTCTTAATCACTTAGGGGAGTGTCTATGAACTGGAGTATCTGTAGAGGAATTCAGAACCAGTGCAAGGTGATCCACAAAAATATCCCCCTTAAAAGAAGACTTTTTAGTTGGATGAGAAGTTTTTGATGAAGCTCATATTTTGATTTAGAAATTTAAAACACTATTTGGAATTGGAATAATAATTTGTAATACCTGTCTACAGTAACACTTATGGAGCAGTAACTACTACTATTGCTACCACTACTACTACTAACACTAGCTATTCTCCTTAGGTAAAAACTGATTCAGTTTTTTGCTGCCTGGGGATTTTTTTTCAGTGTAACTTTTTGAGAGATAGTCAACCATGATAAACAAAAAAGTGATAGACGTATCTCCTCAAGTAATATACCTAATATGGAAGCCATATTTGAGGAGTTTGTGGTTGAAAAAATATATTGCTTGTAATTCAATTAAATAAAATCTTGGTGTTCCTTTAAAAACATTGAATAAAACTCCTTTAACTTATTCACTAATAATCACATTGTTTGTGCTATGAAGGTTTTTCTTCTCCTCTAGTGTAACTTTGGATCTTTATTAACAATTGAAGTTAATCATAATAGTATTGCATCTTCTTTGTAACTTTGTATGTGCTTTAACCATGAATTTTTTTTTATAGGATTTCTATAATTGGCCTGATGAATCCTTCGATGAAATGGACAGTACACTAGCTGTTCAACAGGTAATAACAATAGTTTTTCAACTGCATTAACCTAAGCATTTTACCTCCGTTGGCATAGTTAAGTGTTCCTATATCTTTTAGCACAAACTGGAATCCATGGTATTAATGGAATGCCTGTTTAAAACTTTTATCAACCCTCATTTAGTTTTTGTTGTTTTTTTTTTAAGATTGGCACCTGAGCTAACAACTGTTGCCAATCTTGTTTTTTTTTTTTTTTTCTGCTTTATCTTCCCAAACCCCCTGTACATAGTTGTGTATCTTAGTTGCAGATCCTTCTAGTTGTGGGATGTGGGACGCCGCCTCAACGTGGCCTGACGAGTGGTGCCATGTCTGTGCCCAGGATCCGAACCCTGGGCCACCGCAGCGGAGCGCGCGAACTTAACCACTTGGCCACAGAGCTGGCCCCAACCCTCATTTAGTTTTAAGATGACATGTTAAACTATAATCAAACTTAAATACCTTTTAATATCTGTTAATATGTACCAAATTAAGGTACCAAATTTGATTTTAGAATGAATTTAACTCAAAATTATTGAATACTAAATTAGAATAACAGATAATTAAGTAAAAGAAATAGCATACTCATTTGGTGACTGAAGACTTGAGAACACATATCTAAGCTTTACATTTTATTTTTTATTTATTTTTTTAATTTTTTTTTTATTGGGTTAATGATAGGTTACAATCTTGTGAAATTTCAGTTGTACATTATTGTTTGTCAGTCGTGTTGTAGGTGCACTACTTCACCCTTTGTGCCCACCCCCCACCCCACCCTTCCCCTGGTAGCCACTAATCTGTTCTCTTTGTCCACATTTTTAAATTCCTCATATGAGTGGAGTCATACAGAGATTGCCCTTTTCTAAGTGGCTTATTTCACTTAACATAATTCCCTCAAGGTCCATCCATGTTGTTGCAAATGGGAAAATTTTGTTCTGTTTTACGGCTGAGTAGTATTCCATTGTATATATATACCACGTCTTCTTTATCGACTCATCTGTTGATGGGCACTTAGGTTGCTTCCATGTCTTGCCTATTGTAAATAATGCTGCAGTGAACATTGGGGTGCATAGGACTTTCGGAATTGCTGACTTCAAGCTCTTTGGATAGATACCCAGTAGTGGGATAGCTGGGTCATATGGTAGTTCTATTTTTAATTTTTTGAGGAATCTCCATACTGTTTTCCATAGTGGCTGCACCAGTTTGCCTTCCCACCAGCAGTGTGTGAGGATTCCGTTTTTCCATATCCTCTCCTTGTTATTTCTTGTCTTTTTATTTATTTACTCCTTTTTATTTTCTTTATTATTCCTGAATACACTTCACTGTGTTCACTCCCAGTAGTCTAATTTTGTCCCTTTCGCACACCCCCTAGCCCACTTCCCCTCTGGTAACCACTAATCTATTCTCTTTGTCCATGTATTTGTTATCTTCCACATATGAGTGAAATCCTGCTGTATTTGTCTTTCTCTATCTGGCTTATTTTGCTTAACATCACACCCTTCAGGTCCATCCATGTTGTTTGCAAATGGGACAATTTTGTCTTTTTTTATGGCTCAGTAGTGTTCCTGTGTATATATCTATACACCACATCTTTTTTCTCTGTTCATCAGTTGATGGGCACTTGGATTGCTTCCATGTCTTGGCTATTGTGAATAATGCTGCAATGAACATAAGGGTGTGTAAGTTTCTTTGTATTGTTGATTTTAAGTTCTTTGGATAAATACCCAGTAGTGAGGTAGCTGGGTCGTCTGGTATTTCTATTTTTAATTTTTTGAGAAATCTCCATACTGTTCCCCATAGTGGCTGCACCAGTTTGCATTCCCACCAGCAGTATATGAGGGTTCCCGTTTCTCCACAGCCTCTCCAACATTTGTTGTTTTTTGTCTTGGTAATTATAGCTACTCTGACCGGTGTAAGGTGATATCTCGTTGTAGTTTTGATTTGCGTTTCCCTAATAATGAGTGACGTTGAGCATGTTTTCATGTGTCTGTTGGCCATCTGTATATCTTCCTTGGAAAAATGTCTGTTCATATCCTCTGCCTATTTTTTGATCGAGTTGTTTGGGTTTTTTTGTTGAGTTGTATGAGTTCTTTATATATTTTGGAGATCAAGCCCTTGTCTGATAAATGATTTATGAATATTTTCTCCCACTTGATTGGTTGTCTTTCTGTTTTGTTCATGGTTTCCTTTGCTTTGCAGAAGCTTTTTAGTCTGATGTAGTCCCATTTGTTAACTTTTTGTTTTGTTTCCCTTGCCCAAGTAGACATAGTATTGGAAAAGATGTTGCTAAGACCAATGTCAAAGAGAGTACTGCCTATATTTTCTTCTAGGAGTTTTATGGTTTCAGGTTTTACGTTCAAATCTTTAATCCATTTTGAGTTAATTTTTGTGCATGGTGTAAGATAATGGTCTACTTCCATTCTTTTACATGTGGCTGTCCAGTTTTCCCAGCACCATTTATTGAAGAGACTTTCCTTTCTCCATTGTATGTTCTTGGCTCCGTTGTCAAAGATTAACTGTCCATAGATGTATGGTTTTATTTCTGGGCTTTCAATTCTGATCCATTTATGTGTTTGTCTGTTTTGGTGCCAGTATCGTGCTGTTTTGATTACGATAGCTTTATAGTATGTTTGAAGTCAGGGATTGTGATGTCTCCAGCTTTGTTCTTTTTCCTCTGGACTGCTTTGGCTATTTGGGGTCTTTTGTTGTTCCGTATAAATTTTTGGATTCTTTGTTCTATTTCTGTGAAGAATGTCATTGGGATTGCATTAAATTTGTAGATTGCTTTGGGTAGTAGGGTCTTGTCTTTTTAGTAATAGCCGTTTTTATGGGTGTGAGGTGATATCTCTTTGTGTGATTTGCATTTCCCTATTAGTTAGTGATGTTGAACATCTGTTTGTGTGTCTGTTGACCATCTGTATAGCTTCTCTGGAAAAATGTCTCTTCATATCCTCTGCCCATTTTTTAATCAGATTGTTTGCTTTTTGTTGCTGAATTGTGTAAGTTCTTTGTATATTTTGGATATTAACCCCCTATTGGATATGTGATTTCAAACATCTTCTCCCAATTGGTTGGTTGTCTTTTTGTTTTGCTGATGGTTTCTTTTGCCATGCAGAAGCTTTTTAGTTTGATGTAGTCTTATTTGTCTATTTTTTATTTTGTTTTCCTTTGCCTTAGGAGACATATTCAAAAAGATACTGCTAAGACTGATGTCAGAGAGCATACTGCCTATATTTTCTTCTAGGAATTTTATGGTTTCAGGTCTTACATGCAAGTCTTTAATCCATTTTGAGTTAATTTTTGTGTTATGGTGTAAGAAAGTTGACTACTTTCATTCTTTTGCATTGGCTGTCCAGTTTTCCCAACATCACTTATTGAAGAGATTTTCCTTTCTCCATTGTCTGTTCTTGGCTCCTTTGTCAAAAATTAGCTATTCATAAATGTGTGGTTTATTTCTGGGCTCTCAGTTCTGTTACACTGATCTGTGTGTCTGTTTTTCTACCAGTACTGTGCTGTTTTAATTGCTATAGCTTTGTAGTATACTTTGAGATCAGGGAATGTGATGCTTCCAGCTTTGTTCTTTTTTCTCAGGATTCCTTTGGCTGTTTGGGGCCTATTGTTCCATATATGAAGTAAGTTTCTTGTAAACAATTGGATCATGTTTCTTTGTTCTTTCTGACAATCTTTGTCTTTTTTTTTGAGGAAGATTAGCCCTGAGCTAACATTTGCTGCCAATCCTCCTCTTTTTGCGGAAGACTGGCCTTGAGTTAAGATCTGTGCCCATCTTCCTCTACTTTATATGTGGGATGCCTACCACAGCATGGCTTGCTAAGCATTGCCATGTCTCCACCCAGCATCTGAACTGGCGAACCATGGGCTGCTGAAGTGGAACGTGCACACTTAACCGCTGGGCCACTGGGCCAGCCCCCAATCCTTGTCTTTTAACTGGTGTATTTAGGCTATTTAATGTTAATATAGTTATTAATATATATGTTTATATTTAGGTCTACCATTTTATTGTTTGTTTTCAATTTGTTTCCTCTGTTTTTTGTTCTTCTATGTCCCCTTTTTTTTTTTTTTATTTTATTTTTTCTCCCCAAAGCCCCCCAGTACACAGTTGTATATTCTTCCTTGTGGGTCCTTGTAGTTGTGGCATGTGGGACGCTGCCTCAGCGTGGTTTGATGAGCAGTGCCATGTCCGCGCCCAGGATTCGAACTGACGAAACACTGGGCCGCCTGCAGCGGAGCGCGCGAACTTAACCACTCGGCCACGGGGCCAGCCCCTCTTCTATGTCCCCTTTTCTGCTCTTTTTAAGTGTTGTTTGAGCATCATTTTTCTTTTTCAGTGTATTCTCATTTTGACTATCTCTTTATATAATTTTTTGATGATTGCTCTAGAGATTACTAAATACATACTTAGCTTTTTGCAGTCTACTTAGAATCAGTATTTTACCACTTTGATTGAAATGTAGAAACTACCATCATATAGAACCCCTTTACCCTCCCTCTTTATGCTGTAGTTTTCTGTGTTACGTCTACATACATTAAAACCCCCATCAGACAATGTTAGATTTTTTGCTTTCATCTGCCAAGCGTATTTTAAAGAACTTAAGAGGAGAAGGGTTTATTTTATTTACACCCAGATATTTGTAGTTTTTGTTGCTCCTGATAGTCTGTTTTCTCCTTGTATTATTTTTCCTTCTGTCTGAAGAACTTCCTTTGGCAGTTCTTTTAGAGCAGTCTGGGAATTCTCCTTAATTTTCTTTCATCTGAAATGTCTTTAATTTATCGTCATTCCTGAAGGATTTTTTTGTTAGATATACAATTCTAGTTGAGAGTTCTTTTCTTTCAGTGCTTTAAAAACGTTAGGCCATTTCCTCCTGTCTTCTATGATTTCTGATGAGAAAGCTGCCATCATTTGAATACTTATTCTATAGGTCATGTGTCTTTTTTCATTGGCTTCTGTATCTTTAGTTTTTGACAGTTTTGATTATGTATCTAGGCATGAATTTCTTTGGGTTTTCCTGTTTGGTGTTCACTCTGCTTTTTTTTATTGTCGCGAAGTATACATAACAAATTTTACCACTTTTGCTACATTTGAGTATACAGTTCTGTGGCGTTAGTACATTCACTTTGTTGTGCAACCATTACCACCTCCATCTCCAGAACTTTTTTTCCTTCCGCAGCTGAAACTCTCTACCCATTAAACAATAATAGCTCTCCATTACCCCCAGCCCACTCAGCTTCTTGAATTTGTAAGTTTGTGTCTTTCCCAAACTTGGGAACTTTCCAGCCATTATTTCTTCAGATATATTTTTTAGCACCACATTGTTTTTCTCCTTTGTCTGACTCTGGTGACATGACTTTTAAACATTTTGTCGTTGTCCCACGAGTTCCTGAGGCTCTATTTATTATTGTTGTTATTTTAATATTATTTATCTCTTGTTCAGATTGGATAATTCTTATTTATCTATCTTAAAGTTTATTGATTCTTTGCTCTGTCATCTCCATTCTCCTATTGAGTCCAGTGAGTATTCTGTTTTGGTTATTATATTTTTCAGTTCTAAAATTTCCATTTGGCTCTTTATATCTTTTTTTTGCGATACTTCTGTTTCAAGTGTTTGCAATTTCTCATTGTAGCATTTTTATAATAGCTGCTTTAAAGTCTTTGTCAGATAATTCTAACATCTGTGTCATCTTATCATAAGTGTTTTGTGATTATCTTTTCCCACGATAATTGAGATTTTCACATATTCTTTGTATGCCAAGTAATTTTGGATTATATGCTGGACATTTTGAATATTATGTTGAGACACTGGTCTTATTTAATTCCATGGAGAATGTTCATATTTTCACTTTAGCAGGCATTTGACCTGGTTAGATACAGGCTGCAGGTTCCAACCAAACTGAGGTTCCAGTGTCGGTTCAGTTTTCAGAACTTTTGTGCTACTTCTTGAATCTGTTCTGTGTGTGCACCAACTCCTGGTCAGCCTGGGTGGAAGTATAGCCATTAGCTCAGTTCTCAAAGTCTGTCATATGCTAATTAGGACCAGATCCATGCATGCATACATGCACAGATTGGGGTTGAGCCCAGGAGTTGATATACAGCTTTATGGGGTCACTTTTCTGAGCTTCTCTCTCCCTGACACTTTCTCATTCCCTGGGCCCACTTCTTTGGTCCTCTGGCCAGAAACCACTTACTGGAATTGTGCTACAGTGGTGGGAAGGCAAAGGCAGAAGAAGAAACAGGGTTTGATCCCATCACCAAATGGAGAGGAAGGGTTCTCTTCCTCAGAATTTTGTCTCTTGCATTGTTCTGTTGCCAGCTGCTTTTGCTGGCACTGTGGAATTGTCTCAGGCTATGAAAGAATGGAGAAAAGGGAGAGAGAAAAGAAACCAGGGGATTTCTTCCACTCTCTGTGAGCTTTAGGAGTGCCTTTTTCCACTGCTTGAGCCAGAACTAAATAGTTTCTTCTGTATCTCTCTGTTCAGCACCAGCAGTGCTCATTTTTGGGTTTCATCCTGAATTGGGTTCAGGCCAGGATACCAGAGAGGAAAAGAAACAGCAAACTCATCACCAGTTCAGTGGTACTTTGAATTTTGGTGTTCTTCCCTGCTGCTTTTTCTGATACTTGCTTTACAGAGACCTCAGATAGCTGTGCCGTGCATTCTGTCCAGATATTAAAGTTTCGTTGAGTGGGAGAGAAACATTGATGTGTGTTTAGTGCATCTTACCCCAAACTGGAAACAATAAAATGCTTTTGCATGATGTTTTATTGCTATGTATTTTACTTTTCCCAAATGATTTCTAAAAACTGCTTTAGGAATAGTCCTACATAAAATACAGTACTAGATCATTATAATTATTAAGAATTATAGCCCACAGGAATAAATCACTAGAGAGATATATGTCTGCCTTTTTCATAACAGGAGGAGTAAAGATTTCATACCTTCGTTTTGACATAGTCTGAAATCTGGTACAGTAGATTCCTGTACTGAGGAGACTTGAAAGGCCTGGGAAGTGAGCACATACTCACAGTGTCTGAAATGTTAGTAGAGCTTGATCAGGTGGTGGCATCAGGTGGAAGTGGCAGTGTCTTTGGAAGCTCACTGAAAAGGATTGTCTTCAAGAAAGGGTAGTAAGTTAAGACTTTGAAGTTCTTGGAAGCATAAAGGACACTATTGTTTTGAGGTTGTCTTCTCAATTCTTCTGTAGAGTTTCTTAAAGATTTCAAAGCCAGTTTCTTAAATAATAGTTGTTCAATTTATTCAGTTTCAAAAACTCTTAATATTAAAATTTACCAGTAAAAGTTTTAAGAGGTAATGGTACTGCTTTCCCATTTAACTGAATTACTAAGTAAGCAACATATTAAAGATAATGTTGAAAAGGTACTTGGGTATTCCAGCTTTTCATGATAGAGCTAATTCTTGGATTTTTCCTATTTCATATTTGTCTAGTGCTGCACATGAAACAATTAATCTTAGTTTCGATTTACACCCCATGATGTGTAACAGTAGAGAAACATGTTGCAGTTTGTAAACCGTTAGTTTTCACATGTTTGTGAGGAGGATAAAAATAAATTATTGACTGAACAGAAGTTGCTCATAGTTGTAACTCACAAACAATGTAAAAATTTCCTTATGGCAAAAGTTATGTTCAGTGAGCATTAGGACATTTATTTTTCCTAGCTCATTTTATAATAATAGCTGCTTCTGTTTGCATGAAAGTATAGAGGACTCAGTTCAGAAAACAAGATAGGGGCTGGCCTGGTGGCGCAGTAGTTAAGTTCACATGTTCCGCTTCTCAGCGTCTGGGGGTTCACTGGTTTGGATCCCAGGTGCGGACCTACATGCTGCTTGTCAAGCCATGCTGTCGCACGCATCCTACATAAAAAGTAGAGGAAGATGGGCACGGATGTTAACTCTGGGCCAGTCTTCCTCAGCAAAAAGAGGATTGGCAGCAGATGTTAGCTCAAGGCTAGTCTTCCTCAGAAAAAAAAGAAAAGATAACGTTTTTCTTTTATTTCTAAGAATTTCTTCTGTTTTCTTTATGTTTTACATAAACTTCATTAATAGAGGATTCTAGATTCCTTAAAGATTGACAGCTTGTAACTCTACTTATCACAAAATTTTGATAATTATAAGTAAGTTCAGTTACCAAATATGTGGTTAAAGAATTAATATTGATTATGAGCAAACCATTTTACTGAGAATATATTTTCGTGTGCCTAATTAACAAACTGATTTTGGGATCACCAAAGAATGCAAGAGAATTAGGGTCTACACTCTATTTTTGGTAAATTTTCTCAGCCCTAACCCTCCATGGCTTTAACATTTCAGGTAATTACCTATCTTCATCCTTGACTGCAAGTAAGGCAGTTTAGGTGAAGTCAGTAAACGTTTATGAAAAACCTCCTATGTGCCAGCTGCTAATACCAGAATTCAAAACAAAACTAAGTCTGCATTTTCTCTTTGAGGGCGACACATGGAAATAAATAAGTGCTATTTATTAAGTGTGAAATAAATGCTATTCAGAGTTCTGTAGGAGATATAATGGGAGCAGGAAAGATAAGAGTGAATAGACGAATTGCTAATTTAGATTTTACAGAGGACAAATGTGGTAGGAAATCAGAGGAAGTTCTGTGAGGAATCGAATAATCAGGGAAGACTTGAGTGTGTTGGGGGAGAGGAAATTTGAAAAAAATTGGGTGGGGAGTTTGGGGTGGCCACTGGAAAAGGTATACAATTTAGCTGTATCTGTTTGAAGAGAGAATCAGTTCCATGCAAAACTTTGGGATGGGGTCAGAAAATCAGGAGCAGTGGTTGAAATAGAAATTAGAGATTGGGCTGGCCTGGTGGGGCAGTGGTTAAGTTCACACGTTCTGCTTCAGTGGCCCGGGGTTCACCAGTTTGGATCCCAGGTGCGGGCATGGCACTGCTTGGCAAACCATGCTGTGGCAGGCATCCCACAAATAAAGTAGAGAAAGATGGGCATGGATGTTAGCTCAGGGCCAGTCTTCCTGAGCAAAAAGAGGAGGAGTGGCAGCAGATGTTAGTTCAGGGCTAACCTTCCTCAAAAAAAAGAAAGAGAAAGAAATTAGGAAGTCCTTAAAAGTTTTTGAGGAAGCTTTTGACATGAGAGTGATGTTCAAGAAAAATTGTCTGAAAATAGGTTGGGTTAAGAAGGCCCTGTAGTTATTAAGCTTCTATAATCAGGCATTTAATCTAATCTAGCCTATTCAGATTTCAGGGTATTTAAATCACAGATTGAATGAAGCATTAAAAGATCTGAGATTTAAAGTTTAATTTTATTTAAATTGAAAGTGAACCTCCCTGCCTTTTTTTTTAAGCTTAGTTTTTCTGCTAGTCTTTTTTTTTTTTTTTTTTGGTGAGGAAGATTTGCCCTGAGCTAACATCCATTTGCCAATCTTCCTCTTTTTTTGCTTAAGGAAGATTGCCAATCTTGGTGCCGGCCCCGTGGCTGAGTGGTTAAGTTCACGTGCTCTGCTTTGGAGGCCCAGGGTTTCACCAGTTTGGATCCTGGGCGTGGACATGGCACCACTCGTCAAGTCATGCTGAGGTGGCATCCCACATGCCACAACTAGAAGGACCCACAACTAAAAATATACAACTGTTTACAGGGGGGCTTTGGGGAGAAAAAAGAAAAAAAAATCTTAAAAAAAAAAGATTGCCAATCTTCCTCTCTTTTATACGTGAGATACATCCACAGCATGGCTGATGAGTGGAGCAGGTCTGCATCTGGGCTCCAAAACCCATGAACCCAGGCCACCAGAGTGGAGCACGCAGAACCTTAACCACTCGGCCACGGGTCCAGCCCCAAGTTGTCATTTTTAAACGATTTTATTGGACATAATTAACATACCATAGAAATCACTCATTTGAAATACACAATTCACTGGCTTTTAGTATATTCACAGAGTTGTACAACCATCACCACAGTCTAATTTTAGAACATCTTCATTCCCCCTGAAAGAAACCTCACCCCTCTTAGCAGTTATCTCCATTCTCCTTTGTCTCCCTTTCTTCCCCTAGTCCTAGGCAACTACTAATCTATTTTCTGTCTCTGTAGATTTGCCTATTCTAGATACTTCATATTAATGGAACCATATAATGTGGATCACAGTTATAGTTACATTGTCTATATTTTATGTTCGTATGAAAATTATGGTTTGGAGTTTTGATCCCCATTCCAGTCCTGGTATATACCATATCTACACTTACGTAGTAGGTCCTATCCCAAAGAAGTTGCGTTGGAGAAGACTAGGTAAGGGTTACCTCCTTTCTTCTGAATTACTCATTGTGATTCTGTACTTCGTTTCCTATTTCATGTATAACCCAAAAGTTGAACCACAAGAGTGGTTATGTATTCAAAAATTATATATATTTACCATAGGATTTACCATGTAGTATAATATTTTAATTAACTGTAAGAACGTCTTTGTTTATAGTATATTCAACAGAACATAAGAGCAGATTGTTCCAATATTGACAAAATTCTTGAACCACCTGAAGGCCAAGATGAAGGTGTATGGAAGTATGAACATTTAAGGTAGGTCCTTATGATATATCAAAATAGTTATAGTACTTCTATTAGTGAAAATAACCTTTCATATTAATCATGATTATGAATCATAAATAAAATCATTATGTAAGTGCAGACAAGAAAGCCAAATTCTAAAGCTTTAGTGTTTTCAGTGTTATAAAATGTTCCACTTTATTTGCTGATTATTTTCTATAGTTATAGATTTGGGCCTTACTATCTTTTTACACAGTTTTCCTTAGTCATATCCTTTAACCACTCCTTTAACCACAAATGCATTATTTCCATTTACCCACTCGAATAAATTTATTTCTCTGTAGAGGATCATATCAAGGTCCTAGTCTAGGTGTGCTATCTGATGAATTACCTATTAACTACTGTGAGCTTCCAGTCTTCTCTTTGGTAAATAGAGATTAATTGTAATCTTGAAGTAAGGAGTTTTGGAGCTTTTCATAATATCCTTTGAATGAGAAAATTGATGACCAGTGAATGACTAGTTAACTAGGCTTAACTTTAGAAGCAGCTATGTCCTAAAATTACTCCGTTGTTTCTTGAAGTTATAAACTTTAAAGTGTAAATGGGAGCTGGGAAGAGTTGATCAGGTAAATAGAATGCAATGTGAGATATATGTTCTTCAGGGTTTGTTACTTTTGAGTGGATTTTTAAATAATAACTGGAGTAGAAATGTGACTTTTCCTGAATAAATTAGACCACGTTTCCTGTGATGAATGCCTCAACTTGTAGGCAAGGCACTTTTTGTGTGTGTTATGCTGCAGGCTTGTCTACATATTGCTAAGACATATTGTCTTGTCATAACAGTTCACCAGTTTCAGGATGCTAAGACTTCTTTGTACCTGCCAGTTTCTTGGACAAATCACTTGACTACTTGATTTAGTTTTTTTAAATACATCTCAAAGCATGATAATTAAAAGTATAAGTATGTAGATATTTTCCCTTTCTTATAAGATAGAGAGCACTTCAGTATAATATATCGTTTGCCTTATTTTGATCAGCTTTGATAATACTACTTATCTGGTGGGATTAGTGATGAAAATTAGTGAGGATTTTTCTTTTTTACTACAAGCATAATTTCTAGCAAGTGAGGGCTGATTTTTGTTTACAAGGTAATTATTTCAGGTCCAAGAGAAACTTTTCTTCCCTATTTAACTTAGACTATGAAATATGCATTATACAAAACTTAGAAAATCTTTCTCATGCATATTCCATTTGTCCTGGTGCTGTTTTTACTTTTGTTATTTTTTTCTGAATATTAGCCACGTTTTTTGGTTTTATATTTATGTATTATACATCATATATATATTCTTTTGTCTCTTTATCATAGTGTATACATCTTAATAGTTGACCAAGAAGAATTTCAAACGTAGCCTTTTGATTTTTTGCATGTGCTTGATGTTATTGATTTGAGGTTTAATACTTGCTGATATTGGTTACTGTCGTTGATTATGTTATGATGTTATTGGGAATTGGGTCATGACTTCAGTCAGATCTCCCTCTAGTCCATACTGAATCTTTGTAATTAGGAGAAGATGCCCCTTCTCTGAGTGGATGCAGTCGCATGCCAGGATGCATGGCTTAGTGTCTAGAGTGTAGGCTGGATTTCACGTCTGGCTTGTCTCTTCAGCTGCACAACTATGTGTGTTAGCCCTGTATTGAATTAACTTGAAGCTTGAATTAACTTGAATAGGATTGCACTATCTGCCACAGATTTTACCCATAATATTGCCAAATCAGTTGGCGTAATTTTGCTGTTGGCTGTAAGTGGGTTGGACTAGATGAGAAACTTGTTTAGCCCCACTTGTCTTTAGTGGAAAACAAGGAAAAACCATAACATGTAGTCTACAGATATGGGGCAGTGAGGGTGATGTGGTGATTCAGAAATGGTGTTATTTTTGTCATCTAAGAACAGCATTATTAGGCATCTGGAAAGGAACTAAAATTATGAACAACTGAAAATTTGACCCTTTTTATTTGCTGCCTTCTATTATAGTGTACTTTAAATAAATAAGTATAATTTTTCTTTCATATATGTGCAGATTTTTTTTTCCTTTTGGGATTTTCTTTTATCTTCTAATTGTGTAAGCTTTAGCTTTGCATTTTTAGGGAACCAAAGTGTTCTCATTTGTTTGACGGGGAAACATTGTAGTGATTAATTTGATAGGATTTTTAAGGGGAATGTGTTGAGTATTTTGACAGCTATAAAGTAAGTTATCTTTATGACATAGAGGATTAATTGCCTTTTCATATCAAATACGGAGTTTGTCTAAAAATGATGATCTCAGTGTCATGTAATTTACTCCATTCTTCATTTATTCAAAAATATTTTTTGAGCACTTACTATGTTCCAAGCATTGTTCTACGCTTTGTAATTCTCAGTTTGGCAATTTTAGGAGGAAAGTGTATCATGAAAAAATGCCCAAGATTTATTAAGTGACAAGAAAGCAAATTACAAAACTGTGTATGTTATGATCCCAGTGTATTTTAATCATGGAAAATCAAATTGGCATGTAAACGATAATTATCTTTTAGAAGAAGTGGTGAAATTATGGAGGACTTTCCTCTTCTACATATGTATTTGGTCATGTTTGCAGGTTTTATAATGAGCGTGTCGTTTGTAATCAGAATAAAACTTGTAAAATACATGGGAGTATAAAACATCTAGTTTTTTTTCTTTGTATCTGTTTGTATATAGATATATGCACACAATTTTTTATAACTGGAATCTTACTATGAATATAAACATATATCCTTTCTATGTTTGTGTATATACCATTTTACTACTCTCCAATTGCTAATCATTTAGAATGTTTCAAAAAAATTTTTTATGTATGTGTAGTCCTGTGAACATCTTTGTACATGGTATATCTGCCTGCAGTTCTGATTATTTCATTAGAATAGGTTCTTAGGAGAATGACTTAGTTAAAAAATATACACTTCCTAAGCATCTTGGTAAATACTTCCAAATTACTTCTTAGATACATTGTACCAATTTCCAGTGTATAAGAGTGATCGATTCACTGAACTCTGATGTTGAACATTATTAAGGTCGTTTAGTTTTGGGTTTTGTTTCGTTTAGTTTTGGGTTTTGTTTATTAATCTGTATGTCTTTGTAAGAAATGTGCTATGTAAATTCAGGTGGTGTGGATCACAGTGTTGAGGGAGGAAGGATGGTACTGATGGGATTCTGTTTTTACAATTAATATTCTAAAAATAATGTGGAGAATAAATAAGACTTTTCATTTATGTATTTACATTTTTAGGCAATTCTGTCTTGAGCTAAATGGACTTGCTGTCAAACTTCAGGTAATAGTTTCTTTAAAGCTATAATTGAAAGTTCTGGCTTTTTTTTCTGTTTTTGTAACTTAATGTGCTTACAAAGACTTGCCCAGGATTTCTAATTATTGTAGACTTTTACATGCAAATGTAATAATCCAAATAAGCGTTTTCATTATTATTTTACATATTAAGAAATGTAACTATTTTTAACAGAGTGAATGCCATCCAGATACATGTACTCAGATGACAGCAACCGAACAATGGATTTTTCTTTGTGCGGCTCATAAAACTCCAAAAGAGGTGAGAATTTATGAAATAGAATGACTAATAAATTTATCATGACCTAAGTTTCTCCAAGACAGTGGTAGACAAATTTTTAGAGTTTCTACTTCACTGTTTATTTTGCCGTTTGTTTTTTTTTGTGTTTTTTTCCCTAAAGATTGGCACCTGGGCTAACAACTGTTGCCAGTCTTTTTTTTTTTATTCTGCTTTATCTCCCCAAACCCCCCCCTGTACACAGTTGTATATCTTAGTTGCACGTCCTTCTAGTTGTGGGATGTGGGATGCCGCCTCAATGTGGCCTGACGAGCGGTGCCATGTCTGCGCCCAGGATCCGAACCCTGGGCCGCCACAGCAGAGCGTGCGAACTTAACCACTCGGCCACGGAACCGGCCCCTGCCATTTGATTTACAATTTTTTGCTGCAAAGTTATTGCCACAGTGCTATTTTAGGATCTCTTATGATTAATATCATTTTTCATAATTGAGCAATTGCATGGGCTACAACTTACTGGCTATCACAGAATAGCATCTGTCACATCATGCTGATATCTAATGTGTAATGGATGAGATATAACCTGTTTAAATTTTTGGTTCAGTCATAATTTCTTTTGATAGGAATGACTGTTGGTGATTACTAGTTGATACTTAGTCTATTAAGTAGAAATGTTGCTTTTGATCTTTTTAACTTTATAGGTTATTTTCTCTCTACATTTCATTAATATTTCTTACTATTTATTTGAAATGCACCATAATGATTTTCCTCTCCATAACTGGTCCTATATTGAAAAAGTTATTCATGTTGTTTTCTCCTCGTTTAGTTTTTGTCAAGGTGAGAGTATAGGAAGTAGCAGGTGTTTATAAAACGTTTTTTGTTTTAAATAATTCCTTCATATTATCTGATACCCTGTACATTTTCATTTTTCCTTAGTTATTTCAGAAATGTCCATCACAACTGGTTTGTTTAAATTATGTGTTAACATTTCCCTTGATGTTCATTCCCTCTTAATCTATAGTAATTACTTTTTACTTGACATTGACTCATTGAAAATAATTGGGTTAGGCCAGTACTTTAGAATTATAGACCTTCAAATGATCATTGTATTGACAGCCCTCTAAGGCTTGAAGACAAGTGACTCTTTAGTTGAAAAATTAACATCTGATGTTCTTTTGTTTGCAAAAGGTAAATTCTCCAAAATAAGGAGTGTCTGGTACCACTCTAAGCAAGTAGTACGTATTTGCAAGAGAGATTTCATTCAGGGTGTTACTTTTTTGTGTTACTAAATTGAAGCAATATTAAGATTGTGTTTCATTCTACATCTGGGAAAATCCTAGCAGTTTTCATTGATAATTCACTGAAATTGGCTACGTAGTATAGCGTGATGTGATCATTGCAATTAGGAAACTGAATCAAGGTCAGTTTCATTTTGGCAAATAGTAAAGATGCATTATTCTCACATTAGAGTAGAAAAGCTATCCAGTTTGTAATGTATTATGAGATTTATGTATACTGTCATTGTCATATCCACTGTTTTCTTTGATTAATATTAAGTGAAAAATAGGATGATCATCAGCATTAGGTCCCGTGAATGATTCTTAAAATTGCAACATTGCTTGCTGAAAACTGGCTCCATTGAATTGTCCAAGTGCCAAGGGAGGATGATAGTAGAATTTGTAAGCAGTAGTTAAATGGAATGGGATTACTATAAAAATATAAGCAAAAGAGAATCTTGAAAGGACACTTTTTGAATTCTTTTGTGCAGTCAGGAAATAATAGCAACTGATAGTTTAGGCACTAAGAAAGTTGCTCTTATGAATTAAAAGCACTGGGCAGATTCTGAAGTGGAAGAGGCAGGGTACTCAGCACTGGTGATGATTTATTCAGTGTCCTTGGGAATTAAAGAGGCATCGCAGCAAATAGACTTAATTGTACAAATAGTGATTGTAAGTGACAAAGGTTATAAGTTGTCACTATCTGTTAACCCTTTCATTCACATGGAGGTTGTGGTCACTTGTAGCTTTATGAATATATGTTTGGCAAAATATAATTTATAAAAATTTGTATACATTACTGACTATTTTGTAATCTACTATATTTTTCCAGCTTTTTGATGTTACCAATGATGTAGAGTAGGATTAGGTAACTGAGAATTAATTGGGAGGAGATGGAGGGAAGCAGCTAAAACAAGGCAAAACTCTTCCCAACTCCAAAAAAAAATCCAGAAATCAGTTAAAGATCTACACTTACGCTGTCTGATACAGTAGTAGCCATGAACTGCATGTGGCTGTGGAGCACTTAATGTGAGTAGTCTAAATTGAGATGTACTCTAAATGTAAAGTACATACCAATTCAAAGACTTAGTACAAAAAAACAATGTAAAATATCTCATTGAGAGGTAACTGAGCGGGGGGCCGGCCCAGTGGTGTAGTGGTTAAGTTCACACACTCTACTTCGGTGGCCTGGGGTTTGCAGGTTTGGGCCCTGGGCGCGGACCCACATACTGCTCATTGAGCCATGCTGCGGCAGTGTCCCACATATGAAATAGAGGAAGATTGGCATGGATGTTAGCTCAGGGACAGTCTTCCTCAAGCAAAAAGAGGAGGATTGGGAACAGATGTTAGCTCAGGCCCAATCTTCCTCACAAACAAGCAAACAAAAACAAACCTGGATATCTACATACAAAAGAATGAAGTTAGACCCCCCTCTCTCACACCATATACAAAAATTAGATCAAAATTGGGGCGACCTGGTGGCGTAGTGGTTAAGTTCATGTGCTCTGCTTTGGTGGCCCAGGGTTTGCAGGTTCAGACCCTGGGCACGGACCTGTGCACCTCTCGTCAAGCCATGCTGTGGTGACATCCCACATAGAAGGACTTACAACTAGGATATACAACTATGTACTGGGGCTTTGGGGAGGAAAAAACAAAAAGGAAGATTGGCAACAGATGTTAGCTCAGGGCCAATCTTCCTCACCAAAAGAAAAAAGCATAAGAAAAATTAGATTAATATGGATCAAAGACCTATATGTATCAGCTAAAATTATAAAACTCTTAGAAAAATACATAGGTATAAATCTTCATGACCTTGGACTAGGTGGTGATTTGTTAGATATGACACCAAAAGCACGAGCAATGGAAGAAAATATAGATAAATCAGATTTCATCAAAATTTAAAAAATTTTTTTGCTTCAAAAGACACTGTCAAGAAAGTGAAAAGACAACCCACAGAATGGGAGAAAATACTTTTGCAAATCATATGTCTGATAAGGTCTAGTATCCAGAATACATGAAGAACTATTACAACTCAACAATTAAAAGAAAACCCAAATAAAAATGAGCAAAGGATTTGAGTAGGCATTTCTCTAAAGAAGTTACACAGATGGCCAATAAACACATGAGAAGATGCTCAACATCATTAGTCATTAGGGAAATGCATATAAAAACCACGATGAGAATGGATAAACAAAATGTGGTATATACATACAATGGAATATTATTCAGCCTTAAATGGGAATGATATTCTGATCCATGCTGCAACATGGATGAACCTTGAGGACATGCTGAGTGAAATAAGTCAGATACAAAAGGACAGATATTGTATGATTCTACTTATGTGAAATATCTAGAAAAGGCAAAGTTATAGAGACAGCTAGATTAGAGGTTGCCAGGGAGTAGCAAGTGGAGGGCATGGGAAGTTATTGCTTAAGGTTTATAGAGTTTCTCTTTGGGATGATGAAAAACCTTTGGTTAGAAACAGGTAGTGGTGATGGTTGCACAACAGTGAATGTAGTTAAGGCCGCTGAATTGAACTTTAAAAATGGTTAAAATGGCAAATTTTATCTATTTTACCACAATTTTTTTAAATGGAAAAGAAAGAGACACCTCACAATGGCCTACACTTCACACAGTAGCATGACTAAAATATAAAAGACAGATAATAACAAGTGTTGGCCAGGATGTGCAGAACTCTCATACAGTGCTGGTGGCATTGTAAAATACTGTTGCCGCTTTGGAAAACAGTTTGGAAGTTCCTCAAAATAGTAAGCATAGAGTTACCATATGACTTAGTGATTCCACTCCCACGTTTCTACCCAAAAGAAATGAAAACATATGTCTGCACAAAACTTGTACACTAAAGCTTACAGTCACATTATTCATAATAGCCAAAAATGCAAACAGCCAAATTTCCATCAACTGATGAGTAAATAAACAAAATGTGGTATATGCATACAATGGAATATTAGTCAGCCATAGAAAAGAATGAAGGCTATAGAGCAAGAAACATATTTTACAGAATTTTGTATAAAAAACATTGTCTAGGGGCTGGCCTGGTGGTGCAGCAGTTAAGTTCACACGTTCTGCTTCTCAGCGGCCCAGGGTTCGCCAGTTTGGATCCCGGGTGTGGATGTGGCACTGCTTGGCAAAAGCCATGCTGTGGAAGCATCCCACGTATAAAGTAGAGGAAGATGGGCATGGATGTTAGCTCAGGGCTGGTCTTCCTCAGCAAAAAGAGGAGGATTGGCAGTAGTTAGCTCAGGACTAATCTTCCTAAAAAAAAAAAATTGTCTAAAAATGTTTTGAATCAGGAAAAAAAGTCATGAGGTACTGATTCATGCTGCACTATGGATGAGCCTTGAAAACATGCTAAGTGACACAGAAGGCCACATGTTATTCCATTTTTAGGAAATATCCAGAATAGGCAAATTCATACAAGACAGAAAGTAGTTTAGTTGTTGCTTAGGGTAACAGGAGAGCATGAGAAGCGACTGCTAATTGGTACTGGATTTTCTTTTGGAATAATAAAAATGTTCTTGAATATAGTTGTGATGGTTGCACAGTTTTGTGAATATACTGAAAACTATTGAATTGTACACTTGAAAAGAGAAATTTTGTGGTATGTGAATTATATCTTAATTTAAAAATACCCTAAAACTTTAATTTTTATATCAATTATATGTTGAAATGATCATTTTGGCTATGTAGAGTTAAATAAAATATATCACTACAGTTAATTTTACTTGTTTCTTTTTAGTTTTTTAATGTGGATACTAGAAAATTTAAAATTAAATGTATGGCTTGCATTATATTTCCGTTGGACAGTACTGATATAAAGGTTGTAAAACTGTCCCATGGTACACCCAAATGACCAATATGAGAAACAGTGATTTGGGGTATTTGTTTTTGACCAGATCACCTGTAGTCATATATATGGAGAAAGATAATTTTTTCAATAAATACTGCTCATGGTACTGTTTTAGGCATTGAGTCCAATAACCATAAATTCCCATGGATGTATAGTGAGAAAAATACTTTTTTTGTTATTTAGATAATCTTTCTCTATTTGCCATGGCACTATGCTAAGCCACATTTAGTAGTTATTAATTTACATTTCTAAATACCAGCTTCAATCTCAACTTGAAAAATACTCTAGTTACTGAGTAGAGCTGGAGTCCTTGATTCCTTTCTCTAGTTCATTTTTTCCTTCTAGTTCATTCCCTGGTTCATTCTCAATTCTCTTTACTTTGATTCTTCTCCCTGTCTGCCCTCAGATGAACTAAATGAGGAGAATAACTTTGCAGTTTTATTTTTTCTTTGATAATGATTTGCCATGAGACAGTAAGTGTCATTGTTTCTGATATGGAATAGGATAAGACAGGTTTATTAAAGTATAAAGAAACTTCAGATTTCATGTTAAATTTCAAAGGAGGTTCAAGGAGAAAATTCGTTAGAGAGCTGCTAGGTTGGTAACAGTGCCAAGGACATAATAAGGGATGCTTTCTAGGATGCAAAGAGGCAGTGAGCCCTGGAGGTATTTGAGAAGAGGGAGGATTCTGGGCTACTTGGTAAAGTATAAATCGGAGTAGGAATCAGCACATCTGGGTGGTTTTCTGAGTCCTTCTTCCTAACTCTCTATCTTGATTAAGTCATTGACTATTAGTCAAGGGTAGTCCCTGCTGCTGTGCGTTGCTCTCCAGGGCTCCCTCTCATGCTTTAGAGTCGGGATATGCACACGCTTGCTTACTTGAATCTCTGTGATAGAATCAGCTTGCTCTTAGACAGCATGCCTCAAGAGCAGACTTTCCTAAGTTGGACTGCTTGTTTTTGAAGGATTCCTTATCCTTGCCTGCAGATTTTTAAGTTCGGGCAAGAAGCCTATGTGTATACTCTACAACCTAGCAACCTCAGTTTCCTCATTTGTGAAGTCAGAGGTTAGATTAGATAATGAGGGGTTCTTCCCAGCTCTGAAAGTTGTTTTCTTCTAGGTACGATGTTGAGAGTAAGAAGTTGGTAGACTGATTCATGTACCTTCTAGAAGCCTGATATTGCAGTTCATGGGGATAATAAAGTCTTATTTATTGACCTAAGATTGAATTTTACAATCATTCTGATATTGGAAAGGACTTTTTTCTTAGAATATGCTCAGGTTTTTGGAATAAGATGCCTATATAATAAATATGCCTAATCTAAGAAGTAGAGCTCTTTATCGATGCATTTTTATCTGCTTTCTTTTCTAGTGTCCTGCTATAGACTATACTAGACACACACTCGATGGTGCTGCATGCCTTCTGAATAGCAATAAATATTTTCCCAGCAGGTAAACAAAACTTAAACATGATGTTCAACTTTTTGGATTTAATTTAAAAGATTGATGTTTTTAAAAGTTAAACTAGGTTTCTGGTTAATGCATTGTATTCTTTATACTTTTTTTTTCTTTTTTCAGCTCTTGTATATTTGGCTTGTTCAATATTATTCAAGTTTTGAAATTAGGGTTGTGGTTAAACTAAAGGCAGCAGGACTTGGCTCCCAAAGTTCATAGGCCAGTTCAGTCAAGGGTAGTCCCTGCTGCTGTGCGTCACTGTCCAGGGCTCCCTCTCATGCTTTAGAGTCGGGATATGCACACGCTTGCTTACTTGAATCTCCGTGATAGAATCAGCCTTCTCTTAGACGGCATGCCTCAAGAGCAGACTTTCCTAAGTTGGGCTGCTTGTTTTTGAAGGATTCCTTATCCTTGCCTGCAGATTTTTAAGATCTGGGAAGAAGCCTGTGCATACTTTAGCATATTATTGGAGAGGTTTGTGACTGGTTTTCTCTTCTATTAAGGTATTTGTTACCAGGTGGATAGATTTGGAGATTTTTTCCCCCCAAATATCATTAACTTCAAAAAGCTTATATAAAATATGTAAAAAAATACTGGGTTTTGCCTTAGTTCCCTATATACATTTTTTTTAAAAGACCATCAGAAATAAGCAATTTTTATTTCTCAAAAAAAAAAAAGAAGAATCAAGTTCTATAGAAGAAAATAATACTTCCTTTCGGTAGTTTTAATCATCTCTAGCGGACAGAGCATTAATGTTGTAAATGTATGTTTCAGTAAATTTTGATTTATCAGGGATTCGTTTTAATTGCATTAAGCTTTAACAAAGTTTCAAAACCATAATACTGAATTTCTTAGGCCATGTGGCCCAGGAGTAAAGAACAGGCGTTCTAGTCCTACCAGCACTGTGACCTTGGACTGGCCACTTATTTTCCCTAGGCATCAGTTTCCACATTTGTAAATTGAGAAGATTGGGCTGTATTGTTCCTAAGATCTGTCCAGCTCTATGCATCTATGGTTTCTTTTCTATTTCTAGGGTTAGCATAAAGGAATCATCTGTAGCAAAACTAGGATCAGTATGCCGTAGGATTTACAGAATATTTTCACATGCTTACTTTCATCACCGGCAGATATTTGATGAATATGAAGTAAGTATATTTCACTAATTGTCCTGATACATTCTTATCAGAATGACAATGATATGTTGATACTATGTCTAGTTTTTTTGGTTTTGGATAGTAAATTAAAATAACATTTTTTTCTTCCTCTCTACAGAATGAAACATTTTTGTGTCATCGGTTTACTAAATTTGTGATGAAATATAATTTGATGTCCAAGGATAACCTGATTGTACCAATTTTAGAAGAGGAAGTTCAGAATTCAGTTTCTGGGGAAAGTGAAGCATGATGGGAATCATGTAGAAAAAATGTACTGATCACGTAACATTAATTATGTACTGTATATATATCATTTTAGACACATCAATCATGTATCCATATTATAGCTTCTTTGTTTAGTATAGGTTTTGTATGCTGAGTGTTGCCTTTTAAAATGGGGAAATACTTTTTAAGTTATTCATAAACTGTATATTCACCGGTGTGGCACTCATGGTTTTTAAATAAGATTAGTATTATCTGTTTATAATGCCTGTTAATAAAAGAATTTACAGTTTGGTAAAATTGCTGCTAAACAATCATTGGATCACAATCCTCATCAAATAAACCCATCTGTAAAAAGATGAGTGAGCTTGAGGTTTCGCACAAACCATTTACTAAAGAAATAATAATGTTTTCTTTTGGTTTTACCCCTAAGTTTAGATATTCTAGAAAATTCTGTAGTACGTGGTTCAGTCTTAACTGTTAACTTTTCAGAAATGAGATAAAAATGTTTTAAAATTCTGTTTATAGTTTTTGATATACATATATGCTTATGTGTATATCCAAATATAAATGCATATGAAGCATTAGTAATACTGAAATAATTTTACTGTACTACATAAAGTATATTCTAGACCAGCATACCTGGAAAGGATTTACCTTTCTGCAACAGTGGACTGTTACATACAAGGTGATAAATAATAAGGCATGTAAATGATGTTCCCAGTGGAAACCTGCCCTGTCCTTCCCTTCTCCTCATTTTCCTTAACTCTTCCCCAGACTACATTAGCTGAGAAGCTTTTCACCAGACTGTGATGTAGTGGTGGCTTATACCTATTTATATTTATATTTGTATTGCTTACAGATTATACCTCATATTCACAATTACATTACACTACGGGAAAAATGTATTGGCGTAGGCTTTTGCTTGTCTTTGTCTTGCAAAATTGTTCTAACTACTTGGAAAACAGTCTTTAAAGTAGTTTGGCTCTCCCTGTTAGTAATATTAATCTTTTCATCTAACCATCTAAGCAGCATTTAAATAGAGTTGAAAAATATAGTGTAGTATTTATTTTACACCCCCTCCCATAAAGTTTGTTTAAATTATATGCACATGTGAGATTTTTTGCAATAATTCCCAGGTTCTGAGGATGTTGATTAATGGTCATACATTTTTTGGACTTTGTTATCATTTGGTGTCTTAAGAAGGATTCAACTGCAGATTTTACAATCTTAGAATCTATTGAATGGTATTTTTAACAGCACTGGAGGTCTTATTGCTAAACTGGTTGTAATGAGGCACTAAGATAGGGTAAAAAAATTGTACAGGTAGTGAAAAAATATTTAAATCCATCTCTTGAACAGAGTTAACAAACATGGAGAAATTCTTTTTCATTGAAAAGGGTTATTTTGAAATGAAGATGAAAATATATTCATCTTGATTTTTTTTCAAATTTGAGGAAATTTATGCAGTATCATTAGACAAGTATGTACAGCAAAACTGTGGGAAATAGTAGCATACTGAGAGCGTGTATATATATTTCTGCCTTTCCAAGCCTGCCAGTATATTTGGCTTTGAACACTGCTGTTCCAGCAGCCAGTCATTACTTTGCCCCAACTCGTGATTATCTTTTAAGAAGCTTTATGTTCACAGTGAAAGGAATGTTGACTTTAAAATTAGGCATTTATGTTAATGTCACTATAAACCAGTGAGAAAAGTAATTTTTACACAGACTTGCTGAATATTGAGAGACTAAACTACTAAGTTAATAAATTATATATAGCAAAGTAGCTGTTCTCCCTAGGCAGTGTCTCACAGTGGATTTCTGTTGCTTGACTGTTTTCTTAGTGAACATTTGAACTAAGGCAGTGGCTGGGATTGGTAATCTGGCTAAGAAACACATTTTGAATAACATGGTTTGGTGTTCATGGGGAAATAAATATGATTTTTTTCTTTCTCATGCCATCTTACCTGTACTGTGTGTTTGGAATTGATGATAAAAAAAAAATCCCCAAAAGAAAACGTTAGTTTGTAGTAGTCTTGCTTTTGTATTCGTATTGACATCTCATTGTACCATCAAGTTGGCTCACCATACTAAGACCTAAATGAAACAGTACTGTTTTTCCTTAATACTGTTTACAGAATTTTTAAAATATACATGTGTATACCTAAGTGGTATTAAAAAAAATTAAGGAGCTGGCAAACTATTGATTTCTAAAGTCAGCATTCTCAGAAGAGGAGAAGGGAAGACTCAGTTCTGTGCAAGAAGGAAGTTAGTCTCTACTTTTTGTTTGGATTATCCTATATAGATCCAAAAGTTAAAATTTTCTTTCTATAAAATTATTTTGAACATATAGTCAACTCACTCTTTTTCTCCTATCATATCTGGGAAAGTAGCTAACTTTTAATAATTTATGTTCTTGTAAATATAGTTTTTTTGTGTGTGTACATTTTCTTTGACTTGTATTAAATTTGCATTTCTAGAACAGTTTCTCAGTTAAATTCTTAATGAGTTAACATTTTTTTGATATCAGAATAAAATTTAAAATCCAAGATTGCATTCTTAGCAAGGACTGTGTTACAGTTTTAAACATGTTTACCAACTGATGTGAAATTCATTGTAATAGAATTAGTTATTTTTTTTCTGTGGGTACTTTGTCCTACTCTCTAGATGATGACATCTTTTTACCTGAAGGCTCCCTGTAATTTTATTTGCACAGGTAAATTCTACATTTTATATACTTTACTTTTTGAATACTTCTTGAATGTGCTAGAGGTGTCTTGGTGTAGTTCTTCCATGCTGTGCAAATGTTTTAGTAAAAGTAGTTGACTTATTTCTTGAATGTAGCTAATTGTTAACTAAGGAGACACTAAGGATGTCTTAGTACTCATTTAGCAGTTTATTTGAGATGGTCAAAAAAATCCAAATGTTTTCTTTCTTTTTTTGTGAGGAAGATTGGCCCTGAGCTAACATCTGCTGCCAGTCTTTCTCATTTTGCTTGAAGAAGATTGTCACTGAGCTAACATCTTGTGCTAATCTTCCTCCATTTTGTATGGGGTGCCACCACAGTGTGGCCTGATGACCCCGGGCAGGTCCACGCCCAGGATGCATTATTAGTGTAGGGTACAATATAACAGTAGACAACCAGATAACTGTCAAGAGAATCCACTAGAGGGTTAGATTACTCATCTGAAAGATTTAATTAGGAGCCTCATTCCTAACATTTGGGGATGCATGGATATTTTATGTGGGCTGGGTATCTAATTTCAGTACTCCATTTGTTTGGTTTTTCTATTTACATTTTTTGTAGTACATAAAGCTTCATATCAAGTGTGGGAATCTAATGTAATTAAGCAAATACCATATTTGCAAAAGATAAATACACTTGATGTCCTGAACTTACATCCATGAAGCTAGTCTGTCAATTAAGTGTCTCATTGATTCTAGGATTAGCTACAGCACCAACATTCAAAATTAGTAAAATTCTCATTCATTTTCTTAATGAAATCAGCGTTTTATCCTGATCTGGATTTCTGCTCTAAACCACTTTGGGTAGACCTCATGAGAACCACCTGTATCTTATATAACAATTAGAAATTTTCATTTAAAAATTGTAGTTTGTTGTAGATTATAGGATTTTCTCTGTCCTTTTTTGGTGACGGTGTCAAAGGAACATTCTCATAGAATATGCTTTATGTAAAAGAATTTTGTACATCTCTGTATTTGCTGATTTTAATGTTTTTGTTTTTCCTTAGTGTCTAGAAGAAAATGTTAGTTTATTTTTTAAAAATGCTTTATACCTAGTTCTAAAAGTAAGAGGCTAAATCAAATGGATGGACAGGATTCTGTCCCTATATTTCCCTACTCCCCGCCAGAGGTAGACTGGGGGAGTCAAAGGAACAAGGGAACCCCAGAGATGAGGAGACAGTGGGCATGGTCATTGCACCAGCAGATGAGATACCCACTTCACCCAATTCCACTAATTCAGTAAAATCCTTTGACTTTTGAGGGTACACCTCTACTTAGCTGCCCTAAAAAATGTCATCGTGTTTTTAAAACCAAGTATGTATGTATAGAGAGAAATTTTTCTTGCCATGATTTGGGTAATATTTAAACCACTCTTAAAATATTTGGTGCTTTTGGTTTTTTAAATGTCATTTTACAAACAAATGCAGATCTTTGATTCTGATTGTTGTGATACCACATTAGTGACTGTCTTAGTTTTCGATGTCTGCTGTAGTAAATTACCACAGACTTAGTGGCTTCAAACAATATGAATTTATTCTCTTCCAGTTCTTGAGGTCTGAAGCTCCATTTTACTGGGCTAAAATTAGGTTCCTGCTTCTCTCTAGAGGCTCAGGGGGAATCTGTTCCTTGCCTCTTTCAGCTGCTCGTGGCCGCATCATTCCAGTTGCTGCCTCCATCATCGCGGCCTTCTCCGGAGGCCTCTCTGCCTCTTGCCTCCCTCTTCTGAGGACACTGTGATGACATCACTGGGCCCACCTGCAGAATCCAGGATCATTTCCACATCTCAAGATCCTCAATCACATGCGCAAAGTCCCTTTGCCGTATAAAGTAACACTCGCAGGCTCTGGGCATTGGGAAGTGGACGTCTTAGGGGCCTCTTTATTCAGCCCGCCATGGCAATCCTCTCAAATTCACAGTATTAATCTCAAGAAGTTCTCCAGACTACAGACTTAATTTTTACTCTGAAAGTGATACTTCTTATTTCTTGCATCTTATCTATTTACGTCTCCCAATCATACATACTTAGTTCAAGTCTTGGAAAAAGTTGAACGTGAGATCATTTTCTGCAGATAACTGTTTACTATATCCTCTTTGTACTGATCCAGCTAAGTTCTTGGTGTGATCTTTTAGTTAATACATAAAACTGATCATTCTGTGGTTCAGAGACCTTGCTTACCAGTTTGTGCAAGAACACACTAGGAGAGATGGAAGAAAATGAGGTGGAGACATGTTTTTCAAGCCTCCTGCATCAAAAAGCAAAGGGAGAGTTTAAAACTAGAGATTCCTGGGCTGCACCTTTGGAAACTGATTTAACTGATTGAGAAGGGGAGGGCCTGAATCTGGGTTTTAAAAGCTTCCCGGGTGATTGTGATGTGCTGCAGTTTTGGAAACCATCGGGAAATGTAGGAGCTGAGGTGAAAGTTACTCTTCTTTCAAATCAGTCAGTAGTCATTGTAGCTGTTCTTTTCTCTGGGGGAGATCACTCTGACAGTAGCAAAAACGCTCACCTGTCAGGTAAGGTCCTAGGGGAGGGAGTGAGTTTGGGCACGCCGTCTGCCGCTCCCAGGGGTGCAGAGGAGGGTGAAGGCTGCGTGGGGCAAAATGAGGCAGGAGGCCCCTCAGCTCAGCCTCTGCCTCGTTCCAGCTTTGTCACCACAGTTGGCAAGTCATCCTGTTTGTTTTTAAGTGTGGGGGAACCTATTTGAGGCTGTTGCATCCCACAATTTGATGGAATTCAAAAGCCTTTTATAATGAGGCTAAAACTATTTATGAGGACCTTTATGGCACTGTGGGCAACCCTTTTGTATTTTGGTTTGGTTTGATTGAGGAAAATCAGGTAAATTCTAACAGGTCTGTAATGTTTTGGTTGCTTACAAATGAAAATACTGCCGTTGCAGAACTTCCAAGTGCAGCTCGCATGGATGTGGGTGTGTATAGAGGAAATTGTGTTTAGTTTTTCTTTTCTGAAGAAGCGAATATGCCCCATGCCTGCTGGTCAGGAATCTTTAGGGCACTTAGGGATAGTAATTTTTGCCATCAGGTTTGTGCAGTCTTGTTTAGCGTATTCGAGACTGAGGAGCATATTTATCTGCGGGCAGTACAAATATTGAATCACCACCTTGAATCACTTGGGTTTGCTTTATTTTGAGGCCCAAATCTAAAGCAAGAGTTGGCAACCTTTTCTTAGCACAACTAAAATGGCTCCATTGTACTGGTATTTAGCAAATCCCAAGGAAAAGATAAGAAAAATCTATTTAGAGCTAGAAAAGGAAGTTTAGGGATCATTGAGCTGAGACTCCCTCTTCTTGTCCTTTTGTTTTTCTGATTTAAAAACAAAAAATCCCACCAACAAACCGAGGCCGCAGAAATTAAATGATTATCCAGCATTCCCACAGATAGTGCAGATTTGGGCCTCAAATCCCCAAACTGTGTGGAAGTTAATTAATGTGGAAGAGATGAAGAAACAAGAAAAGTTCATCTGATGGGCTTTAGGATTCCCCTCCCCTCCCATATGGCTTCTCAGTAGCACCAGTGCTATGAAGATGCGCCATCAGGTAATCTCTTAAAACACTCAAGTTAAATTGCATTTTAGGTGGGATTTTCTAGGTGAGCCTAAAGGTGCTTCTTGGGGCCAGAGCTTAACATTGTAGTCATTATCTGAGTCTCTGGGAGTAGGTTAGACTTTGGGAGTTGTGTGAAATCTTTTGATCTAGTGGAGTATTTGGAATATCAGTGTGTGCACTAAACACACACTGATAGGGCTGTTCGGGAACTTGCAAAACCCCTGATTTATTTCTAGGGCGTATCTTAATCACTTTTGTGATTTTGGCTGATTATAAACAGCCCCTTCTGCTTACAATTCTAAATTAAAAATAGGCCAGTCATCAACTGGCTAAAATCCCATTTGCCTTTAGCTCTCACTAACTAATTTACAAGTGTGCCAAAAGCTTCATAATGTACCCATTCTTCCCCAGGGCTTCCTATACACCCAAGCACTAACCTGATGGATTTCTCAAGTTGGAGTCAACTTGAGTTGGATGGATTTCTCCAGTACGTGAGTCACAATTGCACATTGCAGTTGTTGTCACTTGGCCCTAGCCTTCTCTGTTTATGCATCAAGGGATTTAATATAAAATACAAAATTTCAAATCGTCACTCTGTAAAAATTCAGTCTGTGATACTCTAGATCCAGTTGAGTGAAGAAATTGAGAAATTGTAAGCTATTAATGCAGATGACATGATATTTCATGGACAGTTTCTCTTAAAAGAAGCCTTTCTCCTGATAAGAATACATTTGCATCTGTCTACTTAGGTAAGTGAATGAAGCATTTTAAGGACTGCATTTATGATCTTGGAAGTAAATTAGAAAATAAACTTTAGATAACTGCTATGTAAACAGCACAGCTTTATGGAGGCTAGAAATGAGACTACTGGAGAAGAAAGAAAATGTGATGTTTGTGACTTTAAAAAGAGAGGAATAGGGGGCCGGCCCCGTGGCTGAGTGGTTAAGTTCGCGTGCTCCGCTTTGGTGGCCCAGGGTTTTGCCGGTTTGAATTCTGGGTGCGGACACGGCACCACTCATCAAGCCATGCTGAGGCGGCATCCCACATGCCACAACTGGAAGGACCCACAACTGAAAATACACAACTATGTACCAGGGCTTTGGGGAGAAAAAGGAAAAATTTTTAAAAATCTAAAAAAAAAAGGAATAAGTTATGGAAAAATGCATCTTTGACTATAGATTTTCAACTTCTCCCTAAGTAAATTTGGAATATCTTAACAATTGATAGTTTTTCAATTCTGCATTTTAATGTTACTTTGTGAAATTGTCTCCATAAAGTTAAAAAATTTCACTGAGTAACATACAAGTTTTATAATATAATAATGGCTTATATTAATGTCTTTTAGCTAGTTAGAGATAAAGATGCTATAAGTCTTGGTAACAACCTCTATTAAAACATCCTTTTTGCTTATTCACAGTAATAATTTTTTTTAAGCTGTATTCACAACCTATCCATTTAGCAATCAATGAAGATTTTCTTTTGGTGCTGTATTTATTTATAGTTATTTTGTACATCTGAACATAGTTAAATGTGTTAATACAACAGGATTTAAAATAACAGGCGATGCTTTGGGGGAATTAGCAGAAGAGAGATTTTTCGAGCATTACTTGCAGAGGGGAAATGTAGTGTGGTGCATGGCAAAGTGAGCTTGTTAGTTGTTAGTGAGGTGATTATGGGTGGAATGAATGGGCTTTGCTATTTCTGAATAAGACGCCAACTTTTAGGGCAAGGGTAGTGACTAAGTCCTCATTATCTTAATTAAATACCAGTATCCAGATATAGAGCAATCATTGTGGGAAGAACCTATCAGGACAGAGTGGAAAGGTCAGATTTAGCAGGTAATAGCAAGTAGAATGTGACCTATTGATTGGTGTCACGTTTCTGGCGTGTTAGGAGAGGCCACAGTCTGTGAAGTGAGGTGTTAAGTGTCAGAAGGAGGGCCTCTTGAGTGTGGTTTCTCGTGATTGTCTCGTGATTGTTTCTTGTGATTGTCAAGGGCCTCCACATCCAGGGAATCTTTTCTTCTGCCACTCCTCAGACTCCATTCATTTGCAAGATTCAAGGACTCACCAGTACTCTGGAGCTCATTGTATCCTCACTCAGAAATGAAAATCATTACTCAGGTAGAATCAGAATGGAGTGTGGAAAGGGACCATGATGGAAATGTAGTGATGGCGAAAGGGAGGCCAGTGGAGAGTGACAAGTAGGAGTAGATTTCTCTGGATGCAGATGTTCTCTCGACCTGCAGGAGAGCAATGTTTCTTCCTTGTGAGTTCCCTATTGCCTACTCTCTCCCATGCTTGTGACACCCTGTATCGACTTATAAGGACCCATCTGTACCGCCCAGTCTCAGGTCCTGACAGCCATCTGCTGCTCTGTGCCGCCTGAGATCCTCTGCCCTGAGCCTCCCAAGGCCTTAAAATCAGACCATTTTAAGGTCTTCGTAGGCACCATATTCCACCCTACACAAGACCAAATATATTAACATGTAGCCCATTTCACATGAAATATAATTTCATATTTAAAAAATATAAATTTGAACAGCTTTTTGTCACTCATTTTAAGAATCGGGCTCTCCGGTGGTCACTTAGTTTACAATTGGCAATAGTTTCCCATCAATCATCACACATTCTCTGGAATTCCTTTGAATTGAAAAAAGCTAATCTACAAATTATTTTAAAAATTAATGACATTTTTATGAATATGAAAGGAAATAATGTTTTTTAGCTATTTAATACTTCAGTTCTGCAGTTTTCATATTTTAGAGCCAACGTATTTTTTTAACAGATCTTAAAACTTTTTTGAGATCCCTGAAGAGTTCATAGGTCTCATGTTTAAAATAATCAGCTTATAATTTTATGATACAAACACATGCTATTATTAGAAATATTATTTATCAAATATCATTTGCTCAGGAAAACCAACCCTGACCTTGAATATATGAAGTCCATCTGTTATATGCTCGCCTAGCAAACTTTGCTTCTTGTAAGAGTGTTTCCATCAAATACAATTACCTAATTATTTGTATTATTATTTGTCTGCTATCGTTTTCCTCTGCCGGCCTATTGATTCCGTAAGGGCAAGACTGTGGCTGCTCTCTAGCCCCTGGCAGGGCATCTGACCAGGAGCCAATAAGTATTTGTTGAGTGAAAGAATAGATGAGAGCGTGAAACTGAATCCTCTCACGGGGATTCTGCCCAGGAGAGGGGCTTCATGCTGACGGGGGCCTGAGCGCTGAAAACTAAAAAGCATCCTTAAAATACTCTCTCCTCCCACCTCCAACTTTTATTAAGAATCTCTGCCTTTAGCAGCATGTCTCTGTAGTGACAGCAGCATGGTCTTCTGCAGACATGATTTGTTCTTGGCTGCCTGGCATCTGGTCTTGGGTCTCTGTCTCTTCCGGAAATCCTGTGAACTACCTAATATGCTTGGCAAAGCAGTGATGAATCTTTTTATCAACCACATAGAAATATAGTTAGATGTGGATATTATATTCAAATTTTAAAGATGCCCTGTATTTATTCTGGAGTGTCCCCGGACGTAATCTTATTCACCACACTGAAAAGAACTTCTGTGCAAACTTAAAACTAGATCTTTTAAAACAAATAATGGTTTCAATTTATTGAGCACCTAACCAGGTGTCAGGAGCTGTGGGAAATTCCCACTTAAGCCTCACACAATTTAATTTGTTACCATCTGCATTTTACATATGAGTAAACAGCTTCAAAGTCACTGTTTAACGTCTGCAGGAACAAGTAGCAAGGCCAGGATGTGAACTCAGGCCTGGCTCCAAATGTCAGCCTTCTCCTTTCTGCTGTGCTGCCACATATGTTTCTGAGCATTGCCGCTGCCCATCTTTGGGAAACCCCTTTGATTCTTGTAAGAGTAGGACCGTGTTAGGCAGCATGTATTGCAATGGAGTGGCTTAAGCAAGTAAGGTTTTGCTTTTCTTTGTAACAGGCCCAGAGGTCAGCAGTCCTGGCTTAGTGCAGCAGCTGCAGGGGCTGCTTCTGTCTTTCCATCCCATCATCCCTGGGCGTGGCCTCCATCTTTAAGGCTGTCTCACAGTTACGCTCCGGGCTCCACTCACTGGCCAACGTTGGGTATCGTCAATTTTTTTAAGACTCTCCTAACTCAATGAGAAAAAAAATTCTTTTGTTGTTTGTTTTGCAGTTTTTTATTAGTAAGTTGAAATCTTGTCATGCTTACTGGTAGTTTATGTTTCTTCTTAAAGAAACTACCTAGTTGTGTCATTTGTAGTGTTTTTCTACTTGGCTGTTCCTCTGTTTTTTATTAACTTCTCTTAGTGTCTTAGAATAGCCCTTTGTCTCTCCTTTGATTGTTTCTTGATTCCAGTTTCTGTTTACCTTTTGATGTTGTTAACGGAGAGTTTTTCTCTGTGCAAGTTTTAAATATTTAGTCTTAGTGTTTACACACTCCTTTCTTTATGGTTTCTGGGTTTTAAATTATGCTCTAAATATTTGTTCGTGTATTATTTCAGTATTTTTACAGTTTTGTTTTTTACGTTTAAATCTTTAATTCATCGGGAAGACACTTTGGGATAAGGAATGAATCTCATTCATTTTAACTTGGGTGTGTGGCAATAGCTCTTTACATGAAGAGGTGGGAAGACAGAGAGAAATATACATAGAATGTCAGATTGCAGCTCTACCGTCAAACTGGAAGTTTAAAAAAAATGGAATTCTAACTAATACTTCTGGAGGGGGTTAAAAAAGGAGAAAAATCTTGAGACACATGGTTTCCCAGAACAAATTTAAAAAGATGACATGTGGTTAAGGAACTAATGTTTACAGAAAAAATATTGAAATGTTAAAACCCACTTTTCGTATGTGTGGTATAAATATTAAGCTATACCTCTAGTCTGGGAAAGAAAAAGGAAATGTAAATATCCATATTTGGTGTGTTTCAGTTTTATATTAATTACTGAAATTAAAAGATATGCTGTTCTCTTGCTTCAAGAAATAAAAAGTCATTTTACTAACCACATCTATTACAGTGATGGCAGTGGTTCTCTTTTTGAAACTTTAATATGTTAAAAACTCTGTCCCTGAGGATTAGTATGCCCATTAAGACACAAAGGGGATTAAACGTGTATTTCGTAGTTTGTGTAACCAACAAAAGAAATTCTTACATTAGGCGGCTTGGTCTTAGATTTCCCAGATGTCCATTTGGGTGGCGGTTGGCCAGCCCAAACCAGGAAGCCAGGTCTCCTATGGGCTCAGGGACAGCAGTGAATGACTGGCAGGCCCAATGATCACTGACTGAAGCTTGTAGGATTGATTCAAACTTTCCATGCAGACAAGTATTCTAATTCCCCTAGCTGTTTATTTAGTGATTCCATTTTTGATGAGAAAATAAGAATAACTCAATTTCCATTTCTTATTGGTTTGCTTCATTGACCTTTCATGCCTTAGTGCACCCTCTGAAACTTCTTTTTCAGCAATTGGTATAACGTTTTGCAGGAAAATGACTCAATAGTTGGAAGAAGTAGAAAAAAATTGTTCTCATATTACTAGAAGTTATTTTCCACAACAAAATATGGCAGCTATTGTATCTGGGTAGTCCTCAGTATAGTCCCATGAAATCAATACTGTTACTATCCCCATGTTACAGATAAAGAAAGTAAATCTCAGAGAGATTAAGCAGCTTGTTCAAGATCACACAGCTGGCAAAGAGTAGATGCACTGAAGACAAGGACATCTGGCCTATCACCACCTCTGTTCTCTAAAGTATGTTCCTAGGTGGTGATCTACTTTCTAATTTGTTCCTATAGCTGCTTTTCTATTTCCTAAATGTGGGCTTCCTGTCATTCTTTTTCTTTTACTGCTAGGGAATGACCAATCACATTGTCTTTCTTGAATTTCTTCCTGATTAATCAAAAGTGTTGAGTAGTTTTTCCAATAATTGTCTTGCAATCCTGGCAATCTCACTGTGGCCTGATGGTTTATGAGGCAGCTGGAAGGATTAGACATGAAAGCAGCTTTCTGAGTTCAGGTCTCTGTCAACATTGATTTGTAGACAGTTTGGTAGCAGTGAGGAAAGATCTGGTAGATTAATCAGTACTTTGTATTATCCATTGGATTCCCTTTGTAGTTTGAATGATTCCTAATTAAATGCCGGGAATAGAGAAGGAGAAAGGCAATTTTAAGAAGCAATGCTGAGGAGTGATGTCAGCATGATGGAGGAGTGAGTTTTTCCCTTTGTCTCTCCTCTCTAAGTTACAACTAAACAGAGACAGTTGTTAACCAAGAAGATTCCCTACACAGCGCAGTAGGATGCCTGAGAGATCCATGCAGTCATACATCTGAAAGTGGGTGGAATGGATCCCTGGCAAGCAGTGAAACTAGGTGAGCAGACCCTTTCCCCTCCCCAGTGGCAGCAATCCTCCCAGTCGTTGCAGGTCCTTGCATAGAGGCTGGCATGACTGTAAGAGGAGGCAGGGGCAGCCTGGCCTGTCAGTGAATGCTTTCAGAGTGGTAGCCAGGCTCATGGGAACACCCACCATGCTGTGGTGGCCCCACCCATGGGAACACTACCCTGCTGAGTGGCGTCAACTCAGCCTCTGCAAAGGAGCCCCGCCCACCAACCACAGTAACTCAGCCAGTCCCCTGCCCAACACAGTGTTCCCACCTGCACAAGAGTGACCCACTGGTGGACCATAGAGGCCCCACCTGCACATGCAGGTGTGACCCACCAGTGGCTGTAGCCAGTGTGCAGGTGCAGAGCAGCTCTACTGGCACAACTTCCAGCAGGCAGGGTGGGATCAGAAAACACAGCTCCTGCCCCCTGGCACCCCAGCAGTGGCAGATGGGATCTGCAACCTGATACTACCACAAATGTACTGGCAAAGAGTCAATTCATCAAACATCATGAACTATGGTAACACTTCAGAGCATAAGGAAAATGATAAGTCTCCAGAAACCAATCCTGAAGTCACAGAAGTTTACAATCTAAATGACAGAGAATTCAAAATAGTTGTCAGAAAGAAACTCAACGAGTTACAAGAAAACTCAGGGGTCAGCTCAGTGGTGTAGTGGTTAAGTTCATGCCTTCCACTTTGGCAGTCCAGGGTTTATAGGTTTGGATCCTGGGTGTGGACCTAGCACTGCTTGTCAAGCCATGCTGTGGTGGCATCCCACATAAAATAGAGGAAGATTGGTATGGATGTTAGTTTAGCAACAATGTTCCTCAAGCAAAAAAAGGAAGATTGGGGGCCAGCCCAGTGGCATGGCGGTTAAGTGCGCACATTCCACTTTGGTGGCCTGGGGTCCGCCGGTTTGGATCCTGGGTGCAGACATGGCACCACTCATCAAGCCATGCTGTGGCAGGCATCCCACATATAAAGTGGAGGAAGATGGGCACGGATGTTAGCTCAGGGCTAGTCTTCCCCAAAAAAAATGAGGAAGATTGGCAATAGATGTTATCTCAGGGCCAATCTTCCTCACAAAAACCAGACAAACAAAAAAGAAAACTCAGACAGTTCAATGAGCTCAGGAATAAAATTAATGAGCAGAAGGAATACTTCACCAAAGAGATTAAAGCTCTGAAAATAACCAAACAGAAATTCTGGATATGAAGAACACATTTAATGAGATAAAGATAATCTAGAAACTGTAAAAAAAGGTCTGAAATTATGGAGGACAGAATTAGTGAATTTGGGGGCAGAAATATAGAAATGCTTCAGGTGGAGAAGGAGAGGAAACTAAGACTTTTTAAAAAATGAAGAAATTGTTTGAGAAATATCTGGCTCAGTTAGGAAAAGCAATATAAGGATATAGGTATTCCAGAGGGAGAAGAGAGGGAGAAAGGAGCAGAGAGCTTGTTCAAGGAATTAATAGCTGAGAACTTCCCAAACCTGGGGAAGGAACTGGACTTACAAACATGAAGCCAATAGAACTCCTAATTACAATCAATGCAAAAAGACCTCCAAGGCATGTAATAGTAAAACTGGCAAAAGTCAATGACAAAGAAAAAATATTAAGGTCAGCCAGTTAGAAGAAAATAATCTGTAAAGGAACCCCTGTTGCCTGACAGGGCTTTCAGTGGATTTCTTACAGGCTAGGAGAGAATGGAATGATATATTCAGAATACTGAAAGACAAAAAATTCCTTCTGAGAATACTCTATCCAGTGAAAATATCCTTCAGATACAATGGAAAAATAAAAGATTTCCCAGATAAACAAAAGCTCAAGGAGTTCATTGCCACTAGGCCTGCCTTACAAGAAATGTTGAAAGGAGCCCTCTCATCTGAAACTAAAAAGCGAAGGTGTACAAAACCTTGAGCAAGGAGATAAAGGAACAGATAGAATCAGAAAATTGAAGTTCTATATCAGAATAGGTTAATAAACAATTATAAAAGATAAAGGGAGGGAAAGCACCAAAAATATCTATAAACACTTCAATTTAATCACATACTTGCAACACATAAAAGAGCAATTTGTGAAAAGAATAACTCAAAAGGGGAAGAGGAATGGGATGGATCTTGCTTAGGCTAATGGAGATAAGAGGCTATCAGAAAATGGACTGTCTCACCTATGAGATCTTTTAGACAAACCTCATGGTAACCTCTAAACAAAAAATCAGAGCAGAGACACAAATCATAAGTAAAGAGAAAACTGAGAAAACCATCACAGAAAACCACCAAACTGAAACAGCAGTCAGAAATACAAGGGGAAAGAAACAATGGAAATATAGAACAACTGGAAAATGAGAAATAAAGAGGCAGTACTCAGCCCTCATATATCAATAACCACTCTAAATGTAAATGGACTGAACTTGCCAATCAAAAGACACAGAGTGGCTAAATGGATTAAAAAACAAGACCCAACAATATGCTGCCTCCGGGAAACACATCTCAGCTCTAATGACAAACATAGGCTGAGAGCGGAGGGATGGAAGACAATACTCAAAGCAAATGGCAAGTGAAAGAAAACAGGTGTTGCCATACTTATATCAGACAAAGCAGACTTCAAGATAAAAAGATAACGAAACACAAAGGGGTATTACATAATGATAAAAGGGACATTCCATCAAGAGGACATAACACTTATGAATATATATGCACTTAACACAAGAGCACCAAAGTATATAAAGCAACTACTGACAGACCTAAAAGGAGATATTAACAGCAATACAATAATAATAGGGAACCTCAGCATCCCACTTATGTCAATGGATAGATCATCCAGACAGAAAGTCAACAAGGAAACAGCTTTAAATGAAATACTAGACCAGATGGATTTAATAGATATATATAGAACATTCCATCCCCAAACAGCAGAATGCACATTCTTCTCAAGTGCACGTGGAACATTCTCAAAGATAGACCCTATGTTTGGAAACAAGGGAAGCCTCAATAAATTTAAGAAGATTGAAATAATATCAAGCACCTTTTCTGAGCACAATGCTATGAAACTAGAAATCAACTACAAGAAAAACACTGGGAAAGTCACAAAGATATGGAGACTAAACAACATGCTATTGAACAAACTCTTAACCGGACTCACTAAGAAAAAAGAGAGAAGCCTCAAATAAATAAAATAAAAAATGTAAGAGGAGAAATTACAACAGATATGGCAGAAATACAGAGGATTATAAGAGAATTCAATGAAAAACTGTATGTCAACAAATTGAATAACCTAGAAGAAATGGATAAATTCCTAGACTCATACAACCTCCCAAAACTGAATCAAGAAGAAATAGAGAATCTGAATAGACCAATCACAAGTAAAGAGACTGAAATAGTAATCAACAACCTCCCAAAAAATGAAAATCCAGGACCAGATGTCTTCCCTGGAGAATTCTACCAAACAGTCAAAGAAGATTTAATACCTATCCTTTTCAAACTATTCCAAAAAACTGAAGAAGACAGAACATTTCCCAATTCATTCTATGAGGCCAACATCACCCTGATCCCAAAACCAGACAAGGAGAACACAAGAAGGAAAATTACAGGCCAGTATCGCTGATGAACATAGATGCAAAAGTCCTCAACAAAATATTGTCAAATTGCATACAGCAATACATTAAAAGGATTATATGCCATGATTAAGTTGGATTTATACCAGGGATGGACATATGGTCCAACATCCGCAAATCAATCAATGTGATATACTACATTAAAATGAGAAATAAAAATCACATGATCATCTCAATAGATGCAGAGAAAGCATTTGACAAGATCCAACATCCATTTGTGATAAAAACTCTCAAGAAAATGGGTGGAGAAGGAAAGTACCTCAACGTAATAAAGGCCATATATGACAAACCCATAGCCAACATCATACTCAATGGGGAAAAACTGAAAGCCATCCCTCTGAGAACAGGAACAAGACAAGGGTGCCCACTCTCACCACTCCTATTCAACATAGTACTGGAGGTTTTAGCCAGAACAATTAGGCAAGAAAAATAAAAGTTATCAAAGCTGAAAAGGAAGAAGTAATACTCTCACTGTTTGGAGATGACATCATTTTATATGTAGAAAACCCTGAAGAATCCACCAGAAAACTAATAGAAATAACTACGGCAAAATTGCAGGGTACAAAATCACTTACAAAAATCAATTGCATTTCTATACACTGATAACAAACTAGCAGAAAGAGAACTCAAGAATACAATCCCATTTACAACCACAATGAAAAGAATAACATATCTAGGAATAAACTTAACCAAGGAGGTGAAAGACCTCTACACTGAAAACTATAAGACATTATCAAAAGAAATCAAAGAAGATATAAAAGAATGGGAAGATATTCATGCTTATGGATTGGAAGAATAAACGTAGTTAAGATGTCCATGTACCTAAAGCAATCTACAGATTCAGTGCAATCCCAATCAGAATCTCAATGACATCCTTCATGGAAATAGAACAAAGAATCCTAAAATTTATATGGAACAACAAAAGACCCCAAGTAGCTAAAGCAATCCTGAGAAAAAAAACAAAGCTGAAGGCACCACACTCCCTGTTTTCAAAATATACTGCAAAGCTATAGTAACCAAAACAGCACGGTACTGGTACAAAAACAGACACACAGATCAATGGAACAGAACTGAAAGCCCAGAAATAAAACCCACAACTATGGACAGTTAATCTTTGACAACGGAGCCAAGAACATATAACGTAGAAAGGAAAGTCTCTTCAATAAATGGTGTTGGGAAAACTGGACAGCCACATGCAAAAGAATGAAAGTAGACCATTATCTTACACCATACACAAAGTGGATTGAAGACTTGAATGTAACACCTGAAACCATAAAACTCCTAGAAGAACACATAAGCAATACACTATTTGACATCAGTCTTAGAAGCATGTTTTGAATACCATGTCTACTCAGGCAAGGGAAACAAAAGAAAAAAAAAATGATGGGACTACATCACACTAAAGAGCTCATATATCTGATATGGGGTTAATTTCCAAAATATATTAATAACTCATACAACTCAACAACAAAAAAACAAACAACCCGATCAAAAAATGGGCAGAGGATATGAACAGACATTTTTCCAAAGAAGATATACAGATGGCCAACAGACACATGAAAATATGTTCAACATCACTAATTATTAGGGAAATGCAAATCAAAACTACAATGAGAAGCTGGTCCTGTGGCCGAGTGGTTAAGTTCGTGCCCTCCACTGTGGCAGCCCAGGGTTTCACTGGTTCGGATCCTGGGCGCGGACATGGCACCGCTCATTAGGCCACATTGAGGTGATGTTCCACATGCCACAACTAGAAGGACCTGCAACTAAGATATACAACTATGTATGGGGGGTGGGATTGGGGAGATAAAGCAGAAAAAAAAACACACTACAATGAGGGGCCAGCCCTATGGCTGAGAGGTTAAGTTCGTGTGCTCCGCTTTGGCAGCCCGGGGTTTCACCAGTTCAGATCCTTGGGTGTGGACATGGCAGCGCTCATCAAGCCATGCTGACATGGCATTCCACATGCCACAACTAGAAGGACCCACAACTAAAAATATACATCTATGTACTGGGAGGCTTTGGGGAGAAAAAAGGAAAAATACAATCTTTAAAGAAAAAAACTACAATGAAATATTGCCTTACACCTGTCACAATGGCCGTAATTAATAAAATAGCAAATGTTGGAGAGGATGTGGAGCAAAGGGAACCCTCATACACTGCTGGTGGGAATGCAAACTGGTGCAGCCACTGTGGAAAACAGTATGGAGATTTCTCAAAAAATTAAACATATAAATACCGTATGACCCAGCTAACCTACTACTGGGTAGTTATCCAAAGAGGATGAAATCAACAATTCAAAGAAACTTATGCACCCCTATGGTCATTGCAGCGTTATTCACAATAGCCAAGATGTGGAAGCAACCCAAGTGCCCATCAACGGATGAATGGTTATAGACAATGTGGTATATACACACAATGGAATATTACTCAGCCATAAAAAGGACAGAATTATCCCATTTGTAACAACATGGATGGACCTTGAGGGTATTATGCTAAGTGAAATAAGCCAGACAGAGACAAACACCATATGATTTCACTCATATGTGGAAGATAAACACATGGATAAGAAGAACAGATTAGTGGTTACCAGAGGGGAAGGGGTTGGGAGGAGGGTGAAAGGGGTAAAGGGACACATATGTATGGTGATGGATGAAAACCAGACTATTGGTGGTGAGCACAATGCAGCCTATACAGAAACTGGTAAATAATAACGTACACCTGAAATCACACAATGTTATAAAACATTATGACCTCAATAAAATAATTTTTTTAAAAAAGCAGAGCTACTATTTTGAATTGGAGAATCTCTCTGGTTCTCACTGGTCAATGGATTTGGAATCAAGCCAAGTTCTGAATTCTAGCTTCCCCCCTTTGATGCTGTGCATTATTAGCAATCTACTTAAACTTTCTGGGTCTCAGTTTCCTCATCTGTGAATAAGAAGAAATGCAAGCTTAGGTGATCATTGTGAGGAAGAAACAGCACATGTGAAAGCTCCTGGCCTAATGTCTGGTAAATATTAGCCACACAGTAGTTTTAGTCTCCTTCCTTCCTTTAGGACTTAACATCTTTTGTCTGAAAAATTTAGAGAATTTAATACAAATATTTTGTAGCATTGTAAATATCCTTAAGTGTCCTCATAGCATGCTCCAAGATTCCTGGGTAGAATAAACAAGATGCTTAACTGGGGAAGAGGAGAAGCTTCATCTGGCCATGACACCAGCTGTCAGTCCCTAAATGAGACCCAGGACAAGACTTTTTAAGTTAAGAGTTTGCTTCCTCATAGCAAAACGTGAGTTGTGTTGTCTGGCTGACAGGCACATTTTTTTTTTAAGCTCTTGATTTGATAAAATTTCAGAAGTTGCAAGAAGGGTATTCCCTTTATCTAGATTCACCAACAGTTTACATTTTGCACCATTTGCTTTATCAAATTCTCTATTTCTCTCTGTCTCTGTCTCTCAACACTGACAGTTTTTCTTCTGCATCATTGGAGAGTAAGTGACAAGCATCAGTCCCTTTATGCCTAAATATTTTTGTGTATACGTCATAAGAATTTTTTTCAGATAGCCACACAGTCCAGTAATCAAGAAATTTAACGCTGACACCATATTATCTAATCGCCAGTCCATAGTCCCAGAGATGTGATGTAACTTCATATTTCCATATCAGCCACCCCTCCCCTCCATCCAGGATCCACTCCAGGGTCACGTACTGCTTGACATGTCATGTCAGTTAGTTGTCATGTCTTTTAATCTTCTTGAATCTGGAACAGTTTCTCAGCTTTTCTTTCTCTTTCATGACCTTGACATTTGTCTTTTCTTCTTTTTTTCTTCTCCCAAAGCCCCCCAGTATATAGTCCTATATTCTAGTTGTGGTCCATCTGGTTGTGGCATGTGGGATGCTGCCTCATGTGGCCTGATGAGTGGTGCCATGTCCGTGCCCAGGATCCGAACTGGTGAAACCCTGGGCCCCCGAAGCAGAGCATGTGAACTTAACCACCCAGCCACAGGCCGGCCCGACCTTGACGTTTTTAAAGCTGTGGAGGCCAGTGGCTTATGGACTGTCCCTCAGTTTGGGCTTGTCTAATGTTTCCTAATGATTACAGTCAGGTTGTGCATTTTTTGCCAGGAGTACCACTGAGGCGATGTTCCGTCGTTAGGATATCGTATCAGGAATCCATGGGACGTTTGTTTCATTATTGATGATGTTGACTTCGATCATGCGGTTAAGGTCCAGTCAAAACTTGACTTGGCAACATAAGTAAACACGTGTGCTGTGTTTGGGGAATCTTGAGCCTGAAGAGCTCTGCCCGCCCAGCACCCAGAATGTTCATGTTCTTCCTATTCTGCATTCTACAGAACCCAGAACACTCATTCCCAGGCGAGAGCACAGCCTCACCCATGTGAGGCTGATTTGCAAGTGACTCAGGAAGGAGGAAAGCTGAATGAAGGGCAGTCATTTTGCTGAGAAGAGTGGCAGCAGAGACGCTGGGGTTCTGGGCATGCAGCGTCCTGCACAAGTTGCTGATGTGAACTGGAAAGTCAGATTCCTGGCGGCTGCGCTTGGTGACGCAACAGCAGGCTGTTCTCTTGTGCAAGTCTGCACGCTGGACCTGGGAGCTCAGCACGGAGCTTGCTTCTCTCGCTCTCCCAACAACTCTGGGAATTCTCCAATAAATATTTCTTTTATTAAGACGCAATTTACACATAGTAACATATACCTTTTTTTTTTAGGAAGATTAGCCCTAAGCTAACATCTGCCACCAATCCTCCTCTTTTTGCTGAGGAAGACTGGCCCCGAGCTGACATCAGTGCCCATCTTCCTCCACTTTGTATGTGGGCGCCTACCACAGCACGGCGTGCCAAGCGGTGCCATGTTCACACCCAGGATGCAAACCAGGAAACACCGGGACGCCGAAGCAGAACGTGCAAACTTAACTGCTGGCCACCAGGCCGCCCCAAAATGTACCTATCTTAAATGTACAGTTCAATGAGTTTTGACAGGTGTATACACTTGTGTTACTTTCAACCAAGTAAAGATATGGAACCTTTCTATCACCCCAGGAAGTCCCCCTTTGTGCCTTTATGGATGCCGTAGACTGAATGTGAACCCCCAAATTCATATGTTGAAATTCTAATCCCTAATGTGATGGTATTAGGAGGTGGGGCCTTTGGTAGGTTATTAGTCATGAGGCTGGAGCCCTCATGAATGGGATGACGTCCATAGAAAAGAGGCCCCGAGTGCTCCCTTGCCCCTCCACCATGTGAAGTCAGCAAGAAGACCACTGTCTATGAACCAGGAAGCAGCTCTCATGGGACACGGAATCTGCAGGTGCCTTGATCTTGGACTTCCAGTCTTCAGAAGTATGAGAAATAAATTTCTGTTTTTATCAGACACCAGGTCTATGGTATTCTGTCACAGCAGCCAGAACGGACTAAGACAACGATCAACCCCGCACCCGCACCCACTGGTACCCACTATTCTGATTTTCATCACTATAAATTAGTGCCACCTTCTTGAATCTGTAAGTTTATATCTCTTACCAAATTTGGGAAGTTTTCAGCTATTATTTCTGCAAGCACTTTTTCAGTCCCATTCTCTTTCTCCAATCCTTCCACCATAACTCTAATGACATGAGTATTAGATCTTTTATTTTGGTATAGTCCAAAGTCCTTTTGTTTGTTGTCTTATTTTCTCTGTTATTCAGATTGGGTAATTTCTATTGTGCTGTATTTCAGCTTGTAGATATTCTTTCTTTTGTCTCCTCCATTCTGCTGTGGAGCCCATCTGCCGAGCTTTTTATTTTGGTTATTGTATTTCTCAATTCTAAAATTTCCGCTTGGTTCTTCTTTGTGTCTTCCAATTCTTTACTGATGCTTTCTCATTTTTCATTTGTTTCAAGCACATTCATAATTACTTGTTGAAGCATTTTCATCACAGCGCTCTAAAATGTATTAAAGATAATTCTAATGTCTCTCTCAGTGTTGGCATCTATTTATTGTCTTTTTCATTTAGTGTGGGATCTTCTGGTTCTTGGTTTGACGAATAATTTTCTTTGGAAATCCAGGCATTTTCACATTATGTTATGAGACTCTGAATCTTGTTTATTCCTTTGGTGTTCGTTGGCTTTTTCTGATGCTACTCCCGTGGGGGAATCGGGGTACTGCCTAGGTACTGCCAGGTGGAAGCAGCAGCCCAGGTTCCTTTTTGACCTCTGTTGACACCTTAGGGGGCTGTTCTTCGCTACTGCTGGGCAAGAGTGGGAGTTCCAGTTCCCTAGGTGGTCCCCACTGACACCTTGGTGGACGTGGCCTCTGGGTCAGCGGGCCGTGGTGGAAGTCCTGACTCCCCATTAACCCTCCTCTGACAGCCCCGGTGGGGAGGGAGGGAGATGCCTCCTTCCTGCTGGATGGGGGGAAGTCCAGGCGTCCTCCATGATCTCCACTAACACCGGGGGGAGGGTTGGGGGCTCTTACTGGCCAGTGGGGATGAAATTCCCAGTCCCCTACCTGCCTGTCCCAACACCACGCTGGCCAGGGTGTTGGGGCTCTTGGTACAGCCTCCTGAGGGCAGAAATATAGGCTTCCCACTTGGTCTGTGCTGGTGTAGGGGGTAAGGTCACAGGTTTTTCTGTGGCCTTTGGCTGGAGTATTGCAGTTATTGTCTAAATATTGCTGGCTTGCTAGGCTTTTCTTAGGGTTTGTGATATGCAACACTAGCATTTCTAGATGACTAGTTTCTTCTTTTCTCTTTAGATTACTAGCTTCTTCAGCTCTCAAGTGTGAGATATACAAGGGAAAAATAAAATCAAGGAACTCACGACTGGCCATGTTATGTTTGTTTCATATATAATGTTCAGGGTTTTTAATTATATTTCACGGGAGGCATCTACTCCGTCTTTCTGGAAGAAAAAGTCTGTATATTTTCTTTCATGAAGTGTCTGTCCAAGCCTTTTGCCCCTTTATAATAGGATGCTGGGTCTTTTTATTATTGATTTATAGGAATCATTTATATATTCTTGATATGAATCCCTTGTCAGGTATGTGTTTTGCAAACATACTCTCCCAGTCTGTGGCTTGCTTTTTTATTTCTTAAACTATGTTGGATGGACTTCTTCGTCTTCTTTTTTGTTGTTGTTGCTGAGGAAGATTGGTCCTGAGCTAACGTCTGTGCCAATCTAGCTCTATTTAGTATGTGGGACACTGCCACAGCATGGCTTGATGAGTGAGGTGTAGTTCCATGCCCAGAATTCAAACCTGTGAACCCCAGGCCGCTGAAGCAGAGTGCATGAACTTAAGCACTATGCCACCGAGCCGGCCCCAATTATAGATGTCTTATGACATAAACTCCTTTACTGCTGAATGAGCCAAGGTCGGCTTCTGTTGCTTGTAGCTAAGAATGCTGGCTGATGTAAACCTGCACAGAATCACCTAGATACTTACACATACAATGATTTTAATGATCAACGCATTTTTGCAATTTGTTTTTGGAATTGTCTCTACGAAAAGTTTGTGAGTCCCACCATAAACAAAGCTTATAGTTTAGACTTTTGCCTAATTTTTCACCTCAAACGCCGTCTTAGAACTTAATCAGCTGTCAAAGCTGGCTCTATAAACTTTGGGCTATCGCACAAGAAAAGTTCACTCTCGAGGTATGATAAGTTGCCACAGCAAATATGACTTAGAAGGATGTGCTGTAAGTTCTGATGGTCGGCATTTCGCTAGTTTTATCCACCAGTAGATTTTGATTTAACATGCTTTGTTACAGACTCCCCTCACGGTTAGCACCTCCCCTTTTGAGTTCTCACAGAGCTTTAGTCTTTCCACAGTACGGGGACCCTGGGGCCCTGAGTTGTGGGGAGAAGGAAAGCTTTTTTCGCCTTATGCTGAAGGAGCCACAGTCCTTCTAGCCCAGGGGGAATGGCCGTGAGGAATCCAGGGGTGAGGAAGTGCTAGGAAAATGAGAGAGCTCCTCAGCTCCTCCAGGATGAACGAAATGGAAACGCATCTGGAACATTTACATTCAGATGTGCAAACACCCGCTCCTGACTAAACAGATGATCTGGCGATAGCTGTCCTTTGGACAGACCCTGCTTCTGCCTCCTGCTCTGTGGCGCCTGGAGATGCCTGCGAGCCCGAGAGTCTCTTCAGGAGAAGGACCTTTCCATTGATCTTTTGCTGAAGAGAATCTTATCGACACTGATAGAGCTGCTCCTGGCTTGGTGGTGATTCCTCTGGAGATTAGGTGTTCAGTGTCGTCGGTGAAAGAAAACAGGGCCCCATTCCATCCAAGGGGGATGGAACTAACAAGTGGTTACTGAAACCTAAGACGGACGTGCCATCCAAGGGGAACGGCAGAACTTCACACCCACATGCACGATCATGAGACTTCTTCATCATAACTTGATAGGTGTTAAAAATTCCCATGCCGGAGTCCCTAAGGCATCACACAGCGTTATGAAAAGAGCTGGATATACACCTGGCCGGGCATCACAAGGTTAGTCACATTTAACTCCTTAAGCATACGGAGTCCGGGTTTGGTTACATTTTTTTTTTTAAGAATAGACTCAGAACTACTTATATATATATTTAAAATGCTCTAGGGGCCGGCCCGGTGGCCGAGTGGTTAAGTTCGAGCTCTGCTTCTGTGGCCCAGGGTTTCGTTGGTTCGGATCCTGGGCACGGACATGGCACCGCTCATCAAGCCATGCTGAGGCAGCGTCCCACATGCCACAACTAGAAGGACCCACAACTAAAAATATACAACTGTGAACCCTGGGGCTTAGGGGGGAAAAATGAAAAATAAAAAATAAAATATTTAAAATGCTCTAGAACCACTTGGTCATTATTTATTCACTATAATACAAATTTACCATGTAACTTAAGTGTAATTGTTGTAATAAGTGCTTATGAAATAGGTTTTGAGGATATGACTGCTAAGTTTATGCTAATAAGAAGTTTGGGGTTTTTTTTAAAGATTTTATTTTTCCTTTTTCTCCCAAAGGCCCCTGGTACATAGTTGTATATTTTTAGTGAACTTAACCACTCAGCCACAGGGCCGGCCCCTAAAAAGCTTTTTTTAAGAAGAAGAAATAATGCAGATTAAAAGCAAGCTGTAAAACGAAAGTATGCTTATGCAAATTTAAAAAACATTAAAGGTGATTGATATGTTCCTGAGTTTTTCTTTAGTCAAATATAAATTTCCATCTCTGTTTTTAATACTTCAAATCTCCTCTGTGTGCTGACAGTGTCTCTACCTGTTGTTGATTTTGGTATTGGGAAAAACTATCTGATCTTTCTGAGTACATTCCCTGTGTTTCACAATTCATGGCATTTTGTGGGCTCCAGAAGTAATGCTTGTTTTTACTACAAATTCACCAACTCCTGAATATGCAACTCAGGTTCATCTAAAAATTAAAACAAAAAACATTTCTGCAAATATTGTTGATAGCTGTTTCCACAGAAGAATACTGAGCAGAATATTCTTAAATTCCTCTACACTTATAAAGGCAATGCTTCTGCATGATAGAAGTGGATAATTCCATGTTAATCTTTTTTTTTTGGTGAGGAAGATTGGCCCTGAGCTAACATCTGTGCCAATCTTCCTCTATTTTGTATGTGGTCTGCTGCCACAGCATGGCATGATGAGAGGTGTGTAGGTCTGCGCCCAGGATCCGAACGCCGGGCCTGTGAAGTGGAGCACATGAACTTAACCACTATGCCACTGGGCTGGCCCCCCATGTTAGTCTTATCAACAATTCATGGAGATTGGATGAGTTTTGTTACACTATATATTTGATACTGTGTAACATATATCTGTCATATGTATGAAACAGATTATGAGCATCTGTGTTCAATAAAATGATAGCCCAATAACAAATGGCATTTTATTATGTGAATGATCTTACAATGTCAATATCAATGCTAATAAAAATATGTAACAGGCTGAACTCATCAATGGCAAAGTCATTGTATGTAATTCACCTGAAGGCTCCCACATTTCAAAGTAAGCCTTTCATACATAAATGAAAACCCTCTATTTTGTAGAATTTTGCTCTTTCCTGTTAAAGGCTGGCAAGGCAAAGGCACCCCACTTAGCAGAGTGAGGAAAGCCGAGATGGAGCAGACGGGCCCCGTGCTCAGCGCGTGTGCTGCGAGCTCCTGTCTAGTCCTGCAGGACTGAACACGCTGGGTTTCCACATTCCTCCTGAGTTAGCAATCAAAATAAGAGCATAATTCAAATCTAGACAGATATAAAAGATTTCAGTTTCCATTTAAAGTTCATGTTTTCCCTTTTCATACTATTTGCAACTTAAAAGAAAGAAAATTAATTCTTTCTGTCTCCTAAGGTTTTTAAATGTTGACATTGTGGGTTCTCTTTGTGTGGAATTTTGAGATGCTGCTTCGCTCGCTCTGTGTCTGGGCTATTAGAGGCAGCGAAGTTTAAGCTTGGGACTCAGTACAGGGTTGGTGGCACGGCGACCCTATGAAAGCAAAGACAGACAGAAAGAATTTTTTTTCAAAGAATATTTTAACAAATAGAGGCTTGCTTTGTATACACATGCCATAGTTAAAGACAAAATTTGAATTAATTGTTATATTCAGGAAATACGTATTTCATGAATTAGCCCTTTACATGTGTGTAAGAGAGAGAGAGACTACTTTTCAGCTTAAGTAAGACTAATTCCTGAGGGTTTCCTAACTAGGCACAATGCTGCCTGACATATTTAGTCTTCAGGAATTCTAAGAAAAGTGTACCTTGTCTATTCAGGAGAAACTGAAGTAGATTATTGGTTAATAACCTAATAAGCCATCTGTTTAAACAGATGTTTTAGTTGGGAGAAGTGTAAACATGATTCTAAATTTCCAAATACGTTGCTTATTCTTCCTTGTCTGGGAGGTTGGGCCAAAGTTCACGGAGATTAGAGGAAAGCCTGAGTCTGGAAGAATTCAAAGTATTACACAAATGCAGATAAAGTAATAACAATAAAGTCCGTAGGCAATTATTTTAATAATTATTTACAGGGCCTTTCGTTGCGTTATGTCATCGCTCACATGCAAGTGACCTGAGTTACTCCGTCTTCCTGGTCAAAGTGTCCCTCGTCCAGTTCCCGCAGGACGCTGTCGCTGCTGCTGACCCCAGAGAAGCTGCTGTACTGGGCCGGCCCCCGCTCCCCCGTCCAGCACTCTCTGGAAGCGGAGAGGAGGCCCTCCTCAGGTGGGTTTCTGCTCTCGGGTGGTTGCGACGTGGTCGTGTCCAATCCGACACTCCTGCTGGTGACTTTGTTCCTGTCATCACCTTTTAAATGCCGGCTGGCTTTCCTCTGAAACACAAGAGATTGGCAACCGGGAGTTAAAAAGATGGGTGTTCTCCTGTCCCTCCGCTCCAGCACGTCCTGTCCTCGGCCTGGAGCGTCCTCTCCCTGCCTCTCTTCAAATTCCCGCTCATCTTCAAGGACGGTCAGAGCCACCCTTCACACTCCCTCCTCCCCCCGGGGAGACAGGAGCTCCCCTCTCTGTTTCTCAGCACTCTGTAGCTTCCGGCCACGTGACTGTCCTCATCGTCAGGGTGGCGTGCACATGGCTGGGCCCTCAGTGACGCCTCTGAGAGACAGACCTATTGAGAGCCTGGTTCAGGGAGCAAAGCAGGGTAGAAATGCATTAAAGCTCCCACTTTTCTTCTTGATTTTACTTGGGGTCTAAACAGCAGAAAAGGTACTTCGGTGGCCGCCTCACACCCATTTCTCGTGGGAATAGGCTGCACAGAAGAGTCACAGATAATTCAGGCCGAGTTTCTATTGAAAGTAGGCCTGGAGTGGCTTCCTGGGTCACGCAGACCCCTCTCCTGGTTCTGCTACAAACTGCTTCCGCCTGACACGGCGGGAAAGCTGAGCAACCTGACCAGCCCGTTCCGCAGACTGTCTGAGGAGCTGTGGAGGGTTCTGCTATGAGCTGTTCACTGAGGGCTGCTGGTCAGAGTGGAGAGGACATGGCCTTTGCCAAGCAAACTTAAGACAAAATAAGAGAATTAAGTCAGTAAAAGGAAGGTTCAGGGAGAGAGCAGGAGCAGCTCAACCTGTGGACGTTCAGACTCTTGAGATTTGCCTACAAGGGCTTCCTTACCACTGACAGCATGACATGTGTCGAATATCAGACTCTCAGGACAAAAAACTGAACACGGAGAAATAAAGATAAATAAAAATTTTAAAAGATAAATGAAAAAAGCACAGTAATTTTCCAGTTTATGAAGAGTGCATTTGCTGAAAGTTCATTTATCTGTCAGTTGGAACTAGGATTACATTTTCCTAAATGTAAGAGTTAAAATTATAAAACTCTTAGAAAAAAACCATAGAAATCAGATGCCCAGGCTAGTCTTACAAACATGTGTCAACCCATAGGTTTGTTGAACTGTAGTATATAAAATACAAAAGTATTTTCTACTGTTCTTCATGGCAAATACACAAAGTAAACAAACAGCTTTATGAAATTGGATTTGCAGGCTGTTGTGGAATGTAACCTCTGTTGATGACACTGTCATACAGGAGGATGCAGCCCGTTGCACAGAAAGGAGAGTGCTGGCAGCTCATCTGTGTCTTGGCCGAGTTACTGGCGTCCCTGGGCAAGTTTAAGGGAATGAACAAGTCTACAGTGGGTCCTCCCTCAACAAAGAGCCACCTACATGGTCCCAAATCAGACATAGCTTGGTGGTGGTGACATCTTCCATTGGCCCCCGTGCATTCATCAAATGCAAATATCAGATCTCAAATCCTTTTCCTTGTTATTCTCATTTACCAAATGTATTGAATTTAATACAAGCAGTGGCCGCTGACAGATCTCTTAGACGGGTCCAGGATTTGAGAATAGTATGTTCTCCCCGGCCCTGGGAGGCTGGTCAGAGAGGACATAGCCTTTTGGTTGCAGGGAGGGCTGACGGGACTGCCAGGCTGGGCTCCTTTCTCAAGCCTGGCTCCTGCTCCCTTTCCCACAGGCATAAAGAATGCATTCACTCCGGAGTGACCTCTCAGCGTTAACGGAATGAAAACGGGCAGGCGGGGGTGCCTGGCAGCACTTGGCTGCCTGGATCTTCCCTTCCTCACCAGCACCAGGGCCAAAGGGAAATTTTGCAATAAATTCCTTATTGTATACCAGCCGATACAAGCCAACTCTCACATACTCAATGAGAATTTTCCTAATAAACATCAGGTATTATTCAGAATAAGATATTCATAGTAATTCACTTTTATATAAGTATTAATGAGTAAACAGCCACCAAGTGTAAATTTCGAATATCAGAAGATGACAAAATACCTAACATGGTAACTCTAAAAAAAGATTTCAGAGCAAACACTTTTATTTTCTTTTTTACCATGTGACTCTCAATGAACACATCTTCAGCAATGATTTTGCCTCCCCAACTTCACTCCACATGAAATAGTAGCTTTTCCAACAAATCAAATTGCAATGTTCTTATGACTTCCAAAGTAGGAGTCTGAAGCCCAGGCAGTCCCTGGAGATCAGCGAGTGCTGCCCTCATTCTATAGAGGTCGACTCCCGCCCAGAAAGAGGCAGGATTTGTCCAAGGTCAGGGAGTGGCCGGTCTCAAACTGGAGCTGGAATGTCTTGCTTTATTCTTTTCACACTGTATAACACGCCCATTATTTGCAAAAGTACGAGTAGACTTGTGGTCGAAGATTTGTGTGTTTCCCAAATAAAATTCCCTTCACTTGCAAACATAATACATGTTCAATGTAGAAAACCTGGTAAAAACAAAGAAAAAAGCAAAGCCCACCCATTATCTCAACTCGCAGAGATGCCACTGTTAAAATTTGGCATATTTTACTGTTTTCTTCTCTAAACATACATGTGTTTGCATACACACACATAGATGTGCGCAGCTCACTTTTCCACTTAGCACTACATTTTGAATATTTATGTCGACAAAAAGAGATTTCCATGCTATATCGCCAGGCTTATTCATATTCTCACTTTCTTCTAATATTTTCACTATAAAATTGGGGGAAATTATTCCAAGATTTGGATGCAGATTTAACGCCACCCTTGACAAAATCTATTAACTTTTGAGAATCATTCTCATTTACTAAAAATGGGTGACCCACTTCAAATACATGAGACTCAGGGACAAGTTGGTTGAATTGAGGGTGTCCTACCACCCTATCTTCATTCTTCACTGTCAGTGTCTTAAAAACAGAACAAAACAGGATTATCCCAGCAATCCTAAGATGCTGTGTTGTCTTGGACAGTGTTATGATGGCCAGAGGGGCAGAGTAGCTAAAAAATATGGTTTCTAAAGCAGTACACACATGGAATGGACATTCAGGATTTCTCTTCCTGTGTCTCATGATTGGGGGTTAGGAAGACACTGCGAGCTTCCGGGGAGCTCCAGTGCCACTTGGAAGGGTCAGAGGTTTTGGAACATGCAGAGAGGTGCCGCCGCTGCTTGCTCACAGAACGTGTTCCTGCGTCATCCATCCAGCTTGAGGCTGTCAAAGTCACTCCAGCCTGGGGGGCAGAAGAGTGCTGTGGACCACCACCTTCCCGGCCAGCTTTCCATCCGCCCCGTTCTCTGCTGCAGTGTGGGCACGTGGCCCAAAGGGACCCAACCAGAGTCCTTCCCGGGGGTTGCTGTACGGACTCCAGGATAAAGAAGGTCTTTCTTTTTGCTGAGGTGGCCACATTCACCTCATAGGAAGCCCCCTGCTCATGCACACACAGACGCTGAAAGAAACTGATGAGAGAGAACATCCTGGTAATGGTGAATCTCTGGGGTCAGAACCCGAGGCCTCGGTTCTTGTAGCTCTTTTTTTGGTGGTATGAGCTGTGCCAGTATCCTTCCCACCTCGGAGCCAATAATTCCTTATGTACACAGGCTAGTCTCTCCCTTACACCCCAACAGACACCAATGGGCAATATGGAAGCCAGCGTGGGTGGCCCAGAAGAGAGCTGCTCGCTAACCGTGAGGCAGGACAGAGCGCCCGCCCCAAGGCAGCAGTGGCCACTCTTCCGCTTCTGCCCCCACCAGGAAAAAGCCCATTTGCCTTGAGTGGAAAGAATTCCCTACACAAAGAACTTTGTTAATGATAAAAGCAAAACGCTTTCATCTTTATTTTTACAGCTCTTTGAGATACCTGACATCCTGTGTTTACACTGGTGCCTGATTTGATTTCACATGGACTTTGGTCTGGGACGTTAACAGCTGATGAATGAAATATGACCTTATGATTTTCAAAGAATTGCAAATGAACTTCAAATGACTGAAAAAGTAAGAATAAAGTTTGATAAACAATTGCCTTACTCTAAGGAAGAAGTCAGCATATACATTAAATATTTCTTATTATTCATATGATTTTATTATAGTTACCTTCGAAAAGACCTAATTCAGAACTTTTCTTTGGCTGCTGCTCCTCCACTTTTTGGTTTGTGTTAGAGAAATGATCTAAGAAGTCTTTACTTCTTGAGAGCATTCATTTTGAGACATATTTTAAAGACAAGAAAATTATTTGAATGCAAAACTGCTCTAAAGACGACAAAAAATATAAAATTGGAAGCATTAAAATTGAACACCTGTCTCCCAGGGTCTATTCTCTCCGTCTTTCTGTTAATAATGGAACTCCCCCACAACCAATGCCTCAAAATTTTTAGCTGGGCATGTGCTCTTTCACTGAGGTACCAGCACATGGTTGCCCAGATTACATTTCCCAGCCTCCCTTGCAGATGCTGTGGTGACATAAAAAAGTTGCAGCCAATGGGATGTGAGAAGAAGCATGTGTGTGACTTGGGGGGTCAGTGCCTCAGAGGCATGCCTGGAATTCCTCTTTCCTACTTGTGCTGGCTGGACAGTGGTGACAAGTGTGGCAGCAGCCCTGGGTCCAGAGGCAGAAGCCAAGTGTTGAGGGTGGCAGAGCAGAGCAGTCATGAAGCAGAGCCTTGCCCACCAAGACTACCTGCCCATCTTTAGCCTGTGACAAGAGAGACCCTTCTGTTGTATTTAAATCATTCTATGTGAGTCTTTTTGGTATAGCATCTGAGTAACTAATTAGTTACCAAGTAATAACTAACAGAAAAAACTTGTTGGGCACTAATGATTTTTAGTTTAATTTTCCCCAACTTTCCAATTATGAAAAACTTTAAAGGATAGTACAATGAACACCCATATACCTACTACCTAATTCAATACTTGTTAATATTTTGCCATATTAGCTTTATATATGTAAGTGTATGTGCATTTTTTTGAACATCAAAAAACATCAATACACTACATTCCTACATACTGGCTGAAGGTAATTTTTAGCTGGAGAAAACGGAGGGTCAGGAGTAAGTTCTGGATTTTTCTTCAGTTTCTCCATAGAGTTAGTAGTGTTTAATCATCTACTATTGAAAGAAAAACATTCTTACGAAAACAATATCAACATTCCATCTGAGCAGGCACCGTGCCGAGCCTGCCACGTGTTTTCTGCCTGAATCCTCCTCATAGCCCTGTGGCAGGTGCTAATGTTGTCCTTATTTTACAGATGGGGCCACGGAGTCTTGAGAGCGTGGCAGACGCTGTTAGTGCACTAGCACACGTGCACACACACACGCACACACCCCTGGAGCACCTTTCGTGGTTTGTTGTCTACCCCAAGAATACCCCTGGATGGAAACCCTACTCTGAGTTGGCGAAAACGAAATACTTTTAATGATCTTTTGTTTCTTTTAAATAATTATCAAAGGGAAATGGGTTGAAGAATTTAACTGAAATAGAGACTTTTAGTCAATAAAAAATTCAATGAGTTTTCTTTGAGTCTTCAAAAGAAAGAAAAAAGTTACGAAAGGAGATCTTGGAAGAACAATCGACAAGATTCACTAGATGGAGGTGAAGTCCTGGTCAGAGTCCCTCACTCTGCTCAGCATCGCTCTCAGTTCCTTGAATCCATTGGGAGGGCCCTCCCCCCGCAAAAATAAAGAAAAACGAAAATAGAAAAAAGGAAGAGCAAGATAAGAAGAACCCCCTTTATTACACCATACAGCCTCAAGTAGAGGAAGGGAAGGGCAACAACTCATTGCACGTGGTAAGAACTCCCTTCTCCAAGCACAGCCCTACCGAAGGACAAAGACATAAACCATGTAGTCTCTGCAATTTATAACGCAAACCATCTTCTAAATCTAACTTTTAAATATCATACAGTAAAAGTGTACAGTTCTATGAATTCTAGCACAGAGGTATAGATCTGGGTAACCGTAATGAGGGCACAGAACAGTTCCATTATCCCCCCGAACCCCTGATCCCTGACGACCACTGATGTGTTCTCCACACTCTGGTTTTGTCTTTTGAGAATGTCATAAAATGGGATAGCACAGTCTGTAACCCTTGGAGACTGGCTTCTTTTAACCAGCATGCTTCTGAGATTAACGCAAGCTTACTGTGTGTATCAGTAGTTCACTCCTTTTTATTTCTGAGTAGTATTTTACTGAATGGACGTACCACAGCTGTTCATCTAGTCACCTGCTGAAGTCATCTGGATTGTTTCCAGGTGTGGAGATTGTGACTAGAACTGCGACAAACCTTTACATCTAGGTTTTTGTGTGAACACAAGTTTTTCATTCTCTAGGGTAAATATCCAAGGCTGGGATTGCTGAGTCATATGGTATGCATATGTTCAACCTCCTAAGAAGCAGCTAAAGTATATTGCAGAGTGGCTGTCCCATTTTGCATTGGCCCCCGGCCTTGTTGAGAGTTCTGGTTGCTCCTCATCCTTGCCAGTTCTTGGTCTTGTCAATATTTCTTACTTTAGTTGTTCTAATAGGTGTATGGTGGGATCTCATTGTGGTTCTCATTCGCATTTCCCTAATGGCTAACGATGAAAGCAGCTTTTTAGGGCTCATTTCTCATTGACACATCCTCATTGGTGAGGTGTCCACACCTTTTAACAGGGTTGTCTGTTTTCTTATTGTTGAGTTTTGAGAATTCTTGATACATTCTGGATACACGTCCTTTGTCATATATGTGATTTGCAAGTTTTTTTCCTCCCAGTCTGTGGCTAGTCTTTTCATTTTCTTAGTGTTACTCGCAGATCAAAAGTTTTTAATTTTGATGAAGTACAGTTTATTAATTTTTTTATGGAGTACGCTTTTGGTGTCATGTCTAAAAACTCTTTGCCTAGCCCCAGTTCATGAAGATTTTCTCCTATTTTTTTTTCTAAAAGTTTTCTAGACTTACTAAAACAAACTATCTTTTAATAGCTTAAAGAAAATTCGGGGAGTAAATGAGAGTATAAGTACTCTGACTTGATATTTTCCACGTTTAAAAAAATTCTGAAGCCATCTAGAATATTGCATAAAACATATCTGTGAAATATAAAACAATATTGCAAAAGTAAAGGTCTTGATAACCTCAGAAGAAAAATTCCAACAATATGCTTTCTTCATTATGCAATTCTCAATTCCCTCCACCACAACAGGGGCAGGAAATGGCTTCGTTCAAAATAAAAATCCTGCTCTATGTTGAGTGCAATTGGATATGGAAAGTCTCACGTATCTTGACATTAGTCTCAGTAGAAGAAAGAGAGAAACTTCTTTTCAAGGGTTAAACTCTGGATAGGTTTCTACCAGCTCATGAAATGTGGGCTGTAATGGAAACTCATGGACAGCCCCAGGGCAACGCGTGTAACGTCTCAGATTTCCACCAACTTATTTTAGAACTAAACACCTTTGAAAAAATTCTTTAAAAACGTTTATAAATGAAGCAATTCTCCCATCAACTCCTCCCAAACAACGACTGATCTCAAGGTACAAGCAAAGAACCGTGCTATATGGACCTACAACTACATACACTTTTCAACGCATATTATAAATGTAACTTTCACAAAATACATGTGAGATAGCCCAATTAACACTATCGTCATAATAACAGTCTCCTTTCCCAATACTACTACTACTTTTTTGATATAAAATGACAATTGTTTTCACCAGAGAAAACTTAAAGAATTGAAAAACTGGTTTTCAGTTATAGCTGTTAGACACTTCAGCTCCAGACTGAACCACCCACATGGTCTGCCCTGAAATAATCTCAATGTCCTGCGATTTCCTGCTAGGAAAACTAAACGTTAGTCAAAGGAAGAAATAGTAAATCCGTTTAGAAGCAGAATTCTAAGCTATAAAGTACATTATTCCTGGACTTCTCATTGACACAGCTGACATTTATATACTTCCTTACTATTATATAATGAGCCAGCAATTTTATTCACAATGGCTGTAAATATAAAGATTACCCAAAGGAAAACTACCATGAGACTACTGGATGGTATTTAAAGTTGCACAAAAAGGGTGTAAATATTCTCAGGGAATCAGGGAACCGATATCTAATCCTGAGTAAAGGAGACCGTGAAGCAGCTGAATTTGGGTCTGATATCTTCGCAAACACCAACTCCATGGCCCCCAGTTAATCAAAAATGCCATGAGGCTGTGGCTTCTGCTGACCTTTCCTCAGAAATGATGGCCATTTGCAGAATGTTGAAAGAAAGAAAGGAGAGGCTGTAGCATGGTGAGAAGCTACTTTGGGGAAGGAGAAAGTAGAATGAAAACCTTTTCTGGTCATTCTCTGCATGTACCCACCCTTGCTCCTTCTTGACAGAATATTTCTTAATGAACTGCTCCCGGGGGCTGGGGGCGCTGCAGCCCCGTGGGCTCTAACTCGAATCAGAGTCTTTCCAGTATCTGTGCACTTGATCTCTGCTCTCCTGCAGGAGGAGGCACCTTCCTATCTCCCCGCCTACTCTCTACCTATTTACCTAGTGAGGCAGCTACACTCTTTCCAAAATTAATGTGAGATGACTTAGCATGGTGGTATTACATATACTCTCAGTCTAGCTTTGCTAGTTTAGAAAAACTTAAAGTTTTCTAAAACAACATTTTGTTGAAATACAGAAAAAGAATCACTTTAAATAATTTTCCAGTCCATTTGCAAATTTCCTATTTTGAAAGTTGTGCTTTATTAACGCCCAGATTGCTCCATTCAAAGATACTATTCTAGCTGTGCATCCAGTAAGAATAAGGTGACTTGAGGTTCAGCACAGCCCTTCAGCAAAGGGCTGAAAAAATATGAACTTGAGGAGACAATATAAAAGTGCCGTTGGAGGTCAAGATAGAGAAAATTGCACAGATCTGTTGCAATATTAGGCAAGTTCACTTACAAGGCTTAGAAGTGTCGGGGAGGAACAAAGTTCTCCTCTGTCCTCTTATGTTTAGTACCTGAGCCCTGCAAATTAAACTGACAAAAGACAGGAGAAAAGGTTTATTTTGAAGGCACATAGGGCCTTCACAGGGAAGGCAGTTAGATTTGAGAGCTTATATATCATTTTAACAAAGGGCGATAAATTGTGGAGAAGTGACTAGACAAAGGGAAAGGGGTTTGAGCTTCTACGGCAGTAAATTGTGGGAAGGTAAGTATATGGTAAAACTAATGGAAAATAAGAGTTATTTTAGTAAGGTTTGTTCATGTGGACTCAAGTCAGTGCCATCTCCAGGGATAAGAGTCATCTCTGGTGATTAAAAGTCTTCTCCTCCTGGTACAGGAAAGGGAGACCACTCTACAAGGGAAATTCACATCAACTTTAAAAAGGGAAATTTATGCCCTGCTTTGTGTTGGAAAGGGACAGGGTAGACAGTTCCTCCTGTGTCTGCTGTTTCTTAATTGCCTTCAGCTCAAAAGAACGGGCTTCCCTTCAGAACTGTCTCATGTTGTCCGCTTGCTGGCACACCTCCTTGTATGTCGGTTAGAAGATTGTTCCCACATCGAGTGCACACTTCCTCATCTGTGCTCACCATTACAATCACAACGAGAGTTTAAACGCTTCAATATAACATGCAGTTCGTGAGGCACGGATTTACTCACTTCTGGGGTCAGAGCCGCTGAATTCCACATAGCTGGTCTCTGCAGGAACACGACCTGCTTTGTAGCCAAATTCCCCTCACTGCAAATTAAAACAACAGCGTCAGTGTTTGTGAATTAGTTCTTCTCCATTTGTACACTTGGCTAGAATATTCCACGCATACCCTTTGTAGAATAATGTTCTGATCCAAAAATAACTATGAAATATGACTCGATATAAGTTGCAGCAGGAAAAATAAGAAAATTCCTAAAAACTGAATATGGTCACTACAAAAGAAAATTTTAGTGTGTAAAACTTGTAATCTCACGGTGCTAACATAGCTGTTTCATCTGTCTCCCTCCTAGTCTTCATCAACATGGGTATTTCTGCACGTCTGCAACGCTGCTTATTTGCATTTCTGTGCTTTTCACTGGACACCCTTTTCCTTATTCGCCCGCTGTGACTGTATTCTTAATAGCAGCATAGTATCTCAAAGAATTAAGATAGCAAAATGCACGAAGCATTTCCTTGTTACTGGAAAATTAGGTTGTTTCCAGTTTTCTGCTTATTATAAAAAACACTGCTATAGAAATATGTATAGTTTTCCTTATAATTTATTCCTTGAGATAAATTCTCAGGAGTGAGATTATTGGGTCCAAAGGGTATGATTTAAGCTTCTTGGTATGCACTGACAAATTTGCCTTATAAAAGGAAGAGACCAATGTGGGCTGCGGCGTGGAGGCTGCGGCGTGGAGAAATGTATATACATTTTCAATGGAGGGACTTGAGCCACCGCTAGTTTCATTTTCAGATGCTTCTTTGTAGGCAGCTACTCAGTATTCTCCTTATTTAACTATCATCGTGGCAAATTACCCCTTGCCAACGACTACTTGGGGTTTGGATGTCTCTGAAATGCTTTTCCCAGAGTCTCCAGGGATTCATGGGGAGGAGAGTCTGGAGCTAATGTTGCTCAGTTACGACTTTTATTATGCAAAAAACCTAAACAAAACCTCACTCTTCGCTGCATTTTATGCTGAGCTCTTTTACTGGAAAACAAATGCAACACTGAAACTCGGGCCCTAGAGTATATGTCAACCCCACACCATTTGAAAATCTCAATTTACTGACACTGTTGAATTTGGAGAAACAGCAACTCTTCTCCCCCCAAAGTGGTAATGAAAGACTGCCTTTCTTTAACTTTTATTTTTAAAAGACTGATTCTAGTCTAATCTCGTTTTAGTTTGACCTTATTTTTGATTAGAAGAAAAGACGTGGGGGGCCTGCCCCGTGGTGCAGCGGTTAAATTCGCACGTTCCGCTTTGGTGGCCAGGGTTTGCCGGTTCGGATCCTGGGTGCAGAGATGCCATTGCTTGGCAAGCCATGCTGTGGTAGGCGTCCCACATATAAAGTAGAGGAAGATGGGCATGGATGTTAGCTCAGGGCCAGTCTTCCTCAGCAAAAAGAGGAGGATTGGCAGCAGACATTAGGTCAGGGCTTTATTCCTCCAAAAAAAAAAAAAAAAAAAAAGAAGAAAAGACTTGGTATTGATGAGGATTTTTAGGCTGCTTAATTTTAAAATGGTTTATGATGAGGACTTTTAGGCTGGTTACTTTTAAAACTGCAGATGAGAAGCAGGCTCCCAGGACTGGAATTTTGCTTGCCCTTTTGAGACATTTGCATTTGTGAAGGAAGGGGGGATGACCTTGTCGGGACCTGAAATTGGCCACCCCAGGATATGTCTCTTTGGCATCAGGATTGTTTGGGGCTGATTGCTTTCGATAAACTGGGACAGGGAAGGAGGCTCTGGGGAATGGAACTTGCCCTTGTTGGGACACATTTACATTTGTAAGGTAAATCTCTACCTGTAAAACGTGCCTCCCTCTCTGTACCAGGAAGAAGAAGAGAGATGACCTTGTCCCTAGAAACTCTTAATGGGGAAGGCAAGAACTTAAGTTGGTTGCTGTCTGGCAATCTCATGTAACTGGTTTAGGGTGGTGGCGTCTAACCTTTCTAACCTTTACTTAATCTGATTTGATTCTTGTCTAAAAGTCATGGGATCACCCAACCGACCAGACCCCACCTGCACTGATACCATGTTAACTTTTTTTTGTTCTTTCCTTTGTCTTGTAAAGAGATGAATCATATACCTATGCCTTAAATTTAGCTCTAACCCTCAACTTGGGGCAGCAGCAGGAGCTCTGACTGCCTGTGGGTCTTGTCCCCACACACCAGCTCTGCCTGCCCATTGGTCCTGTCCCCATACCAGTGGGGGCAGCAGCAGCTGCTCTGCCTGCCCATGGGCCCTGTCCTCGTGCCAGCGGGGGCAGCAGAAGCGGCGGCAGCAGAAGCTCTGACTGCCCATGGGTCCTGTCCCCATGCTACACTATTCTCTAAATAAAAGAGCACTACTGCCAGATCTTAAGAGTCTAAGAAATCTTTCTTTCGACTCCGGCTCACCGACCCCGCATCAGTATGAAATATATAGTAACTTTTGGGAACAACCTGAACCATCAGGAGACATCAGTTATGACGCGGGTGTACAGGGAAGGGACTGGCAGTGTGCAGAAAGGGCTGGTCTGGTTTGGGAGGCACGGACTCTACTGGAAAAGGCCGTGGTTTTGGCACCAGGAGTTCATGGGTTCAAATCCCAACTCTACCATAGTAGCTGATGATGCCACGTAAAAGCTGTCGACTGTAACAGAGTTTTTAAATCCTCTGACTTTACAGTGTTCTACAGGGATGTTGTGCAGGATGAATGAGTCGACGTGCATGCAGAACCTCACTGTGCGGCCGCTGGAAGGAGCACAATGAACACGAGCTCCCTCCACTTCCCCATTCGTGTAATGCAATGAGGGAAACGTCTCAGAGTCAAGCACATCTTCCAGAGAGAAAGGCAAGGGAAGGGGTGCACGAGAATAGAGAAGAGGTTTCTGGGTAATATTCAAGGTGTGTGATCCAGGTAGAGAATCGCATGAGGAAACCAGGCCTAGAACTGTCCAAAGACAAGAAGGAAGGATCAGGATGGAATCGCTCTTGAAGAGGAAGCAGGAGAATGTCAGGGTGGGGACTGTGGGAGCCCTGGGGTGAGTTCTTTCCAATCAATAACAGGATGGAGCAAGTCTGAACGCGCTGGGCTGCAATGTTCGGCCTAGAGCAGCCTTCTCAACCTTTCCCGAGGGCAGAAAACAGCAAATGAGGAGACGCTGCATCCAAAGCTTAGGACAGTCTCCAGATGACCCAATGAGACTCTGGAAGGTCAGCATCTTCCCATCTCTTGGGAGGTCCTTATAGACAACTCCTCACTGTGAAATATGTCTGGGATCTCCATGTCCCTGGTTTGCTAAGGGCCATTCTGATTTAAAACAGGTCCTGCTCTTTTCAGAACACTGGTGAGAAGTGGAGAACCCAATCGTGGGAGAACTAAAGGAAAGAGATCTGAAGCCATCCAGGGACCGCCATCAGCAGGGCAGGCGAGGCCCTCACCGTCCCTGCGGCTCCCGAGCTGGGGTGGGATGCTTGCCCCGTAGCACAGCTTCTGCAAGGCTGCGAGCAGTGAGTCCTTCGGGACCTGAGTGCTTTAGACGCCCCGATGCGCTCGGGTCACAGGGCCTACGTCTCCCATTCCCCACAGAAACTCCAACTCCATCTGAGAAGGGCTGTTAGCTGACTGAGTAACTTAGTATCTCCCTGAGAGGGATGTAGAGCCTCGGAATCTCTTTCAGCCTGTTATTAATGGGCAGTCATGCTCAGACATAACAGAAAATGAACACAGCTTCTGAAAAATGCTTGATGTACACATGGGCTCTGAAAAAGTTCTGGCACAACCTGTGTTGTTCAAGAATCTGAGCTGCCGTACGAGGTGGTCCAGGGAGCAGTCTGCAAGGAAGCTGTGAAAACGACCACTAGGCCTTCCTTTCGGGGCGCAGCAGACAAGGCCTGGGGCCATGGTCTGTAGGAGGGCACAGGCAGTGGGAGGGACAGGTAAGCGCACGTGTGTGTCTTACGCTTGTCCTTTAAGGTGGGCAGAGAAGGCATCATTTTCCCCGTTTTATGGATAAGGAAATTGAGACCCAGAGTTTTTAAGAGTTTAGTCTTGGGTCACTCCTACTTTCTCCCTTTTCTGGATACCACACTGTCTCCAGAGCAGGTGCAGAATGAATACTGCAGCCCCAACAACAGAGAGGGCTGGCCCAGCTTAATCCTTTTCTCCCTGGAAATGTTGATAACGGATGGATAAGGATAGACTACTTTGCAAAAGTCCAGGTTTGTATGTAGCATCTCCCAAATTTAGCATTTCAGGTTCACGGGTTGTAGTGGAGAATAATGAAGAAAATAAAAACAAGTGTTCATTTTTCCAGGGCCAATCAGACTACTTAAACAGACCGTACACAGGTCCTGGTGTTAGTATGGCAAAAGGAAGGAGAGATGGAGCAGGTTCATGACCTGGGGCATTTAAGCGCCATACAAAAGATGAATCATTGAAAGCTCTGCCTTAAAAAATTCCCCCATGAATTCAGTTTTGCACGAGTGAACAACACTACTTATAAAAACAGAGCAACAAAAACAAAACTAAAAAGCAATTTTATCAGAGTGTTATAATATCTTTAGTGACATTTAAATTTTTAAATTTTTTTTCCCTACTTTATCTCCCCAAACCGCACCCTCCCCATACATAGTTATATATCTTAGTTATGGGTCCTTTTAGTTGTGGCATGTGGGATGCTGCCTCAATGTGGCCTGATGAGTGATGCTACGTCTGCACCCAGGATCCGAACTGGCGAAACCCTGGGCTGCCACAGTGGAGCTCGAGAACTTAACCACTCGGCCACGGGGCTGGCCCCTAAATTTTTAAATTATTTTTGTAGGAAGTAATGAGGACAATGTGAACTCCTGGTTGGTCCAGTATTTGCTGATGGTTTCAAGCATCTTTGAAACAGAGCTGGCGTCCTTAGAAGTTACGGGCAGGTAGGAGAGAGTCTCCCTACACCCTTTAAAATGTAAAAATCAAGGTCATGTTTGACTGTCCTGTGGGAATCGTTCCCTCTACCCATGGCTGGTCTCTAAATTCCTGCTGGTAGCATTGTCCCACCTGGAATGCCCACATCACCACCTCTGCCACTTCCCAGCCTGCCCATCTTTTGAGATGCACTTCAAGTGTGACCTCCTTCAGAAAGCCTCCAATGACCCCTCAACTGAAGAGCAACACCCCCTTTTTGGGGCTCCATGGATCTTAATCCCTTTAGCAGGACATATGGTAGCTGGTACGCACATTCCCCTCCTACCAGGTCAAGCTCCCTGTGGAGCCGGTCTCCATATCTCTGCATCTTCCATGTTAATTAGCAGAAAGCCCCCATTTTAAATATTTGAAGAATCACAGACTTTATGAATGAGTGGTCATTTGGTTTCTGTGATAATATATTGATGCCAGAGAACAGGCTTAAAAAAAATCATAACAAGTGAGCAATGGCTTGCAGGTCTTTTTACAAAAAAAAAAATTCATTGACATTTAGTGTGAATCTTTTAAGCTTTAACTGTTCCTTCTCCTTCTAACAAAACTTATTCTTCAGGCACACCAGCTGAGAATAATGACAGCTTAGAGAATTTTATGTTATTTTGAAATATTAAAATGTCCCCTGTTATACCCAAATTTAAAAATAATTCACTCTTTCACTCCCTCAGTTGCTTCAGTAAAGGGGAGGATTTCTTTTTCTTCTTCTTTTTTTTTTTAAAGAAGATTAGCCCTGAGCTAACATCTGCCACCAATCCTTCTCTCTTTGCTGAGGAAGACTGGCCCTGAGCTAACATCTGTGCCCATCTTCCTCTACTTTATATGTGGGATGCCTACCACAGCATGGCTTGCCAAGCAGTGCCACGTCCTCACCCAGGATCTGAACTGGCAAAACCCTGGGCTGCCGAAGCGGAGCGTGCAAACTTAACCATTTGGCCATGGGGTTGGCCCCTCCAGTTATTTGTTTTTCTCCTTTGACCCAACAGTTGTTCAGTAGCATTTTGTTTAATTTCCACATATTTGTGGCTTTTCTAGTTTTCTTCCTGTAGTTGATTTCTAGTTTCATACCATTGTGGTCAGAAAAGACGCTTGGTATTAATTCAATCATCTTAAATTTACTGAGACTTGTTTTGTGGCTTAGTATGTGATCTATCCTGGAGAATGTTCCACATGCATTCAAAAAGAATGTGTATTCTGTGGTTTTTGGATGGAATGTTCTGTGTATATCTGCTAAGTGCATCTGGTCTAATGTGTCATTTAAGGCCAATGTTTCCTTAATGATCTTCTGTTTGGCTGATCTATCCATTGATGTAAGTGGACTGTTGAAGTTCCCTGCTATTATTGTGTTACTATCTTTTTCTTCTTGTATGTCTGTTAATTATTGATTTATATATTTAGGTCCTCCTATGTTGGGTGCATAGACACTTATGAGCATTATACCCTCTGGTTGGATTGTTCCTTTTATAATCATGTAGTGCCTTTCTTTGTTTCTTGTTACAGTTTTTGTTTTGAAGTCTATTTTGTCTGATATAAGTATTGCTACCCCAGCTTTCTTTTCACTGTCATTTGCATGGAGTATCTTTTTCCATCCCTTCACTTTCAGTTTGTATCTTTAGGTCTGAAATGTGTCTCTTGTATGCAGCATATATATGGGTCTTGTTTTTCAATCCAATCAGCCACCCCATGTCTTTGGATTGGAGCATTTAGCCCATTGATGCTTACAGTAGCTATTGACAAGTATGTACTTATTGCCATTTTGTTATTTTTTTCTGGATTTTTTAGTAGTTCTTCCCTGTTCCTTTCTTCTCCTCTTGCTCTCTTCCCTTGTGGTTTGGTGGCTTTCTTTAGTATCATGTTTGGGTTCCTTTCTCTTAATTTTTTGTGCATTTATTATAGGTTTCTGTTTTGTGATTACCATGAAGTTCATAAACAATAACCTACTTAAATAGCAATCTATATGAAGTTGATGGTCTCTTAAGTTTGACCTCTTGCTAAAAGCTCTACTATTTTATTCCTCTCCTCCCACATTCTATGTTTTTTTTTTTTAGATTTTTTATTTTTTCCTTTTTCTCCCCAAAGCCCCCTGGTACATAGCTGTGTATTCTTCGTTGTGGGTCCTTCTAGTTGTGGCATGTGGGACGCTGCCTCAGCGTGGTTTGATGAGCAGTGCCATGTCCGCGCCCAGGATTCGAACTAACGAAACACTGGACCGCCTGCAGCGGAGCGCGCGAACTTAACCACTCGGCCATGGGGCCAGCCCCCCACATTCTATGTTTTTTATATCATACTTAATCTCTTTTGTGTGTGTATGTATCTGTTAACCTCTTATCTTTGAAGTAGATAATTTTAGTACTTTTGTCTTTTGACTTTCATATTAGCTTCACAGGTGGTTGATTTGCTACCTTTACTATATATTTGCCTTTACCATTGATTTAACTTAACTTATTTTTTTGATAATTTTCTTATTCCTATTTATGGTCTTTTTTCCCCCACTTCAGTAAGTCTCTTTAGAATTTCCCTGGTTTCTTGGTGATAAAGTCCTTTAGTTTTTGCTTGTCTGGAAAACTCTTTATCTCTCTGTCCATTCTGAGTGATAATCTTGCTGGATAGAATATTCTTGGCTGTAGGTTTTTTTCTTTTCAGCACTTTAAATATATCATGCTACTGCCTTCCAGCCTGTAAGGTTTTTGCTGAGAAGTCAGCTGATAGCCTTATGGGGTTTCCTTTGTATGTAACTTGTTGTCTTTCTCTTGCAGCTTTTAGGATTCTTTCTCTTTAGTTCTTGACATTTTAATTATAATGTGTCTTGGTGTGCACCTCTTTGGGTTCATCTTGTTTTGTGTTCTCTGTGCTTCCTGTACTTGTATGTCTGTTTCCTTCCTTAGGTTAGGAAAGTTTTCAGCTATTACGTCTTCAAATAGCCTCTCGGCCCCTTTGTCTCTCTCTTCTACTTCTGGGACACCTATAATATGGATGTTAGTGCACTTGATGTTGTTCCACAGCTCCCTTAGACTGTTCTCATTGTTTTCAATTCTCTTTGATTTTATCTGTTCAGCTTGGATGATTTCCTCTAGTCTTTCATCCAGCTCACTGATTCATTCTTCTGGATCATCTACTCTGCTATTGAGTTCCCTTAGTGAGTTTTTCATTTCCATTATTGCATTCTTCATTTCTGATTGGTTCTTTCTCATATTTTCCAAGTCTTTGTTGAAGTTCTCACTGTGTTCATCTATTCTTCTCCCAAGATCAGTGAGCATCCTTATGATTATCGGTTTGTACTCTTTATCAGATAGATTGTTTATCTCAGTTTTGTTTAGTTCTTTTGTTGAAAATTTGTTCTGTTCCATTATTTGGAACATATTCCTTTGTCTCCTCATTTTGCCTATTTCTCTGTGCTTATGTCTATGTTTTAGGTAGATCAACCATGTCTCCTGATCTTGGAGAAGTGGTCTTATGAGGCCCAGCAGTGTGCTTACCTCTTATCACCAGTTCCACATGTTCCAGTGTCCCCTGTATGGGCTACATGTGTTCTTCTGTTGTGGCAGGGTTGCTCTTACTGCAGGTGCACAGGAAGGATAGGCTGTCCCCCTGGCTGGCTGGTTGTAAGGCTCAACTGAGTGTGGCTGCAATGGTCACTTTAGTCACTTTATTGGGCAGGGGGAGCCCTAGCACAGCTGGCTGCAAGGTCTAATGGCACATTCCCGCTGCAGCTTTTCTGTTAAGTTAATAGGCCCCCAGCATGGCTGGTTGCTAGGCTCAGGGGCTCACAATTACAAGGCTATTGTCAGCTCTCTCAGTAGTGCAGCTGGATGGAGCTGGCTCCAGGCATGGGAGCAATCAATTGTTTCAGGCATTGGAAGGTGAGGCTGATCCCCTATATGGGTGTTTGAGAAGCACAAGTCTGCTGCAGCTGACAAGCCCCATTGCCAGCAGGCCTACATCCTGTCCAAGCAGTCCTACCCCATGTGCACATCCCACCCCACTGAACTGGACCCACTCACCCTGCTGCAGAGGCCCCACACACTCTGCCAACACAGATCTGCCCCTCACACAGCCCCTGCCCTGCAAGGCAGACCCACTTGCCCTACTGCAGAGGTCCCACCCACCCCACCTTTGCAGGCCCACAAGTTGCCTGAGGGCTTGATGGTGGGTGGTGCCTGTCCCTAGGGTGAGCTGCCTGCCCTGGCTGAGCTAGATTAGATCAGTTGTCTTGTAAGCGGGGCAAACTCCTGCACTAACAGACCAGAGGAAGAACTCCAATGGCGTCTGCCAGCATCTGCGTGAGCATGCCTGTACTAGGTCACAGTAATGGCTGCTGCCAATGTCTCAGTCCCTGGGGAGGTGGTCCCAGCCATCTCTTGCCTCCCTGACATGCACCCAGAGCCTATCAAATGAGTCTCTTCACCAAAGGACTGTGCACCTTCTGGTGATTTTGTGTTGCTTTCTGAAACAGGTGAATTTGTACCCTTTAAGAGCAGGCTTTTCTTTCTCTCATGTTCGATAGCTTTTCTGGGGGCATTCTCCATTGTTGTTAATAGACAACAAAGCCAGATATTATGACACTCGTCTCGGTTGTGCTGAGTTCAAAAGCTGCTTATGGTGGCATAGCTCTCCCACTCAGATTCCCTGCTCCTCCAGGGAATGCTTTGTACTTTAACATTGCTCCCGGCCGGCTGTGAAGCCCAATGGCTAGAGTGTGGCTTTTTTCTTATCCAGAAAGGAAGTTTTGTCTCTTCCACTGTAGTCACCACTGTCCCTTGTTGTGGGGGTTCTTTTTATTCCAGTTTTCAGTTCTCTCTCAGGGGTAATTGTTCCAAGGGTAGTTGTAAATTTGTTGTGTCCATAGGAGGAGGTGAGTTCAGAGTCCTCCTATACTGCCATCTTCCCAGCAAAGCCTCTAAAATTCAATACCAAAGACGCGCTGTGTATCTGTTGGTGTCCTGTGACCTTTTGGAGGGCCACAGATCATTGTACTCTCTATTATTTTTTAACCTCCCCCATCACCAGTTTTCCTCCCTGTGGGGCAGAACCAGCCCTGTCGAGAACATATCCCTAGACGTCCACTGCAGGACGTGTCACCATCTGTTCTGCATCACTTATTGGTGACTGTGTTGTCCCTCCAGCAGATTCTGAGTTCCTGGAAGCTGGAGTCTGCCCCTAGCCTGGGTAAATATTACCTTGTACATAGCAGGTATTCAGTAAACATGTGAGCTGAACTGAAAGAAAATTCTGTTTAAAATAAAATGGAAGAATGTGAACCAGTTTGAATACCACTGAGCTGCTTTCAAATGAGTGGCTTATCTGCAACTGCTTAGTCACTTGTGAAATGAAAATACTCTCATGAAAAAGCTTCCATGTATGGTCCCCAAATCCATTAGACTAGAGGAAACAGAATTGTTAGGTTAATTTGTATTTTCTGATTACTTTTGCATCATCTTGTACATTAATTAATTGCCATGGTTTGATGTTTGCAACTCAGAGATAAATGAGTAAATTCTTGCTTTTAAAATAGGAAATAAAAATTTCTTTTTAAAAGCAAAATTATAAAATCTTGTTTTAGATTGCACCTTTGTAGCTATGTGCTTACCCACAGAGATCCTTTGCCTTCCAACCCTGATTTGATTATCAGGTATTAGCATGTGTGTGTTAAAGACGAAAAAGGGCATTGCCACAGTTTAGCTCCTCCCACCCCTACCCCCTCCAAATTGTTAAAAATTCAAGTTAGTGACAACTGGAAGTGAATAGAACAGACAAATTGACTATTTTAAAAAACGTGGCCTTATCAAAATGCTGCTCATGATAAGATTACTGGGAGCTTAACCCACAGTGGAATTACACAATACGGTTTCCACAGAACTTAAACTAGGAAGGGAAGAGAACTGCATCGGAATGGACCAAATGTGCAGCCCTCGCCTCTCCTTGACTGTATATAAATATGCAACTCCTGCTCCAGCTGCCACTCAAGGGTTTAGAGGAAATCACTGGGGCATTTGTGTCTGAAAGAACTGCATAGGCTCCTAGTGCTTCTGGGCTGTGGTGACCGCAGGGCTGGGGGGCCTTTTCTGCTGGGGCTGCAGAGAATGGAAGTGGGGAGGGGGCTCCCGACACCACAGTGAGAAGACGATTTTCTCTTTTCATTATTCATATTGTGTCCTTAAGAACCAGACTTTTTAAATATTCTCAGTAGAGAATAACTTGATTCACCTACCACCACGCCCCCGCCTTTACCTTCTGTCTCCTGAGACACAAATGAGGGGGCGCCTCTTTCTTCCCTGTTGTGATCTAAGTGCTTCCCCTGCTCTCTCGCTCGCTCTCTGTCACTGCAAGGTTATAAGTCAGTGTTTCCGAACGTGCATGAGAATCATCTTGGGATTCTTGTTCAAAGGCACATTCCTGCCCTGCCTTCAGATTATTACTGATTTAGAATTGGGGAGAGGGGGTGACCCCGCTGCTTTGAGGCAGCCAGAGGGAACTTCGGCTCCTCCTTCCATTTTATTCTGGTGATTTTCTTTTTTTTTTAAAGATTGGCACCTGAGCTAACAACTGTTGCCAATCTTTTTTTTTCCTGCTTTTTCTCCCCAAATTCCCCTAGTATATAGTTGTATATTTTAGTTGTGGGTTCTTCTAGTTGTGGCATGTGAGACACGGCCTCAGCATGGCCTGATGAGCGGTATCATGTCCGCGCCCAGGATCCAAACCGGCAAAACCCTGGGCCATTGAAGCGGAGCGTGTGAGCTTAACCACTCGGCCACGGGGCCGGCCCCTTATTCTGGGGACTTTTTTAAGGTCAGCACTATTAGCCGTGAATTTCATCCTCTACCAGATTTGCCCTGAAGAGTTTAGTGTCAGTTTTCACCTTGATTTTCTGAAAAGGAAAGGACGGGGCCCATTTGTATAATCATACAGCGCTAATGATTAAGAAGGGATTCTGGCAAGTTGTCAGGGCTGACAACAGGGCCAACAAGCCTGGAACAACGTTGCGCTATGAGGTTACCTCACCCCAATGTTTCCATGGTAGTACAGCTTTAAACCTTGGTGGTGTGACATCGTCTAGGATAACGAAGCCACAACCCCAACATGGGGACACACTGGGGAATACCTTGATGCAGTCCGACAACAGGACATGTTAGTAGTGGAGGAGACGAGGGGAACATACCTTATGTTAGACTGCTCGCGTACCTCTTACATGATAAGAGAAGTAGGAAAAAGTTGAAATTGCTTAAGACAGTATTGTTGTACATGAGAGGAAGATGTTTAAGGAAGAAAGTTTTCACTGGCAGTGGTTCTAAATTATGTTTTCAGACATGGGGGCCCCAAAAGAAAGATTATGACAGACATGCGCTTTTCTGGGTGTGAGCATTCGTGTAAAGCATAGATCTTACAGTGTCATTGTTTCTTTCTGTTCCTTTTCTTGGCTTGTATTCCTTACGGCTGATTTGTATACAGTGAACTACAGTATTTACATTTTCTAGAATATTCTGACCTAGGACAGGCTGAGCTATCATGAAAGCACAATTTGTTTCAACTTCTTAGGGATTTTGGTTCTGCTAAAGGTTAGGTCCCATATAATAGCTCTGATTTATTAGTCCAGTATGCACAGGCCCTGCACAGGCACTTTGCTTAGTCATCATGACAATCCAGTAAAGTTGATACTATCGTACGGCTTTCCAGATGAGGAAATTGAGACCTAAAGAGGTTAAGCGACTTCCCAAAGTCATACAGCTAGTAAATGGTGAAGCTGTAATTAAAGTAAGATCAATTTAAAAAAAAAAAAAAAGATCTGTTTAGCTCCAAAGCCTGGACTCTTCACTATTCTTCTAGTTTCAGAGATTAAAAACTTTCAGGCTCTCCTCCACCTGGACCAGCATGAACTGCATGTAACATTTTTCTTTATATTTAAAGATGACGTGGCTGACAGTGAGTACTACCTTTGTGTGTACTGAAGCAGCTAAGACCAGCATATGACTGTCACAGGGACAGTGTATTTGGACAAGAGAAAAAGGCAGAGGATAGAAAAGTTTTACCAATAATCTTTGTTACTAGATGGTAACAATGAGCCATTACCTTCATCCTGTATTGTCTACCCTGCAGGCACTTGGAAGGATCCAAGTTACGAAACAATAAACATCGATATTGCCCAATGTTCCTGGCAGACGAAGGAATAGCAGACATTGTGTGCTCTAGTGTGCCTCGCTGCATCAGGACAATTCCTGTTAAAGTACATTTTTCTACTGTCTTCTATCTGGGGTCAATAGCAGATTCCTAATGGGGATCTGCTAAGTGGTGATGCTGCCTGTTATTCTCATTGCTGTTGAACATTCCACCTCACTGTGAGAGTCCACACTCCTTCTTCTTCTACTCCTATAGACTACGGTATGGCCCTCGGCCCGTCATTAGTTGCTGTGGGGTATTATACAACGGATAGGCTTGACCTGCCGCAGCCTGAAGGCAAGCCCCTGGATGCGCACTAAATGTGAGCTTAACCAGCCACAAGCTGTTTCAGGGCAGGCACCATATACAGCTTCCACATCTTTTATTAATTGACTGTTTTGATTTCTAAAACTGTTTTTTAAAAAATCATGGAATAAACACATATTTCTTGTAAAAAAGTCAAATCCTAGAAAAATGTATAAAGGCACTTTCCCTTCCCCTACCTATAATCCCCAGAACTAAGCACTCACTAGAAGTTGTTGTGTAGCCTTTCAGAGTTTTGCTAGATATATTCAAAATGTATAAACTTTAAAAATTGTGATTGTACTATAATACCATCCTGAAACTTTTTTTTTTAAACTCAACAATTATCAACAGAAAGTATTCTATGACAACACACATATAGAGCTGCTCATTCTTTTTTATCAGCTTCACACTACTCTATTGTATGGATAGTCCACAACTTACTTCACCAGTTTCCTACTGATAGACGTTTATACTGTGTCCAATTTTTTGCTGTTACAAACAGTAGTTCAATGGGCAGCCCAGCAACTAGCCCCCGTGTTATCTGATTTACACTGAAAATGAGCCTTTGCAGGAGGGCCGGACAGCTCCGCGCTGTGACTCCACATGTCTGGTGGACACTGGGGTAAAGGGAGGCTGGATGGTGGTGAGGCGGGGGTGCTACCTCTGCTCCCAAAAGCGCAGACAGCCGCTCCTCACTCCAGGGGGCCTCCTAATCGTGGGGGAGAGCCTGTGACCTCACGCAGGACACGGTGGGCAAGTGGTGGCTCCAGGCTCCCTGCAGCTTAGACCTCTTTTTTCTCACCTTTGGTCTCTGTCCTCATTCCCAAACCACCCAGAGGCAGAGCCGCTGAAGGAGCTCCAGCCTGAGTTCCAGCTCAGCATGCAGCCCCTGTAGGCCCACCGTCTAATCTAGGGCCCAGCCAGTAACTCACATCCTGTCAGGAAACATTCAGACTCATGAGAGCAGAGGCCCCGAATGGACAGGAGGGAGGAATGATGAATATATTTTTCACTGGGGAAGAAGGAACATGAAAGGTTCAGAACTCAGAGTACTTTTAGGAAGGGCTAACTGTAATGGGCCAAATGATGCCCTAAATCATACAGCTGGAGAGCCACCAAAAAGAGGTGAGGGCAAACACACACGTTATTCTGAGGGAGGGTAAGGGGTGGGATAGACCATTGGCTTGGGTATCCATGGTGAGTGGTGGAAAGGCAGAGGAGTTCCTTTCTCTCACTACCTCCTGCAAGGTTCTTCAAATGCTAACGAGCTCAAGGAGCTTGTGAAAATGCTGATTGACGGGTCCCACCCTCAGAGCTCCTGCCCGTCCCATCCCACGGGGCCAGGCCTCCCGCATGTGTAAGTCCCCGGCTCCTCAGGTGATTCATATTGCTTGTTCTGAAGGCCAAACCTTGAGAACTATTGTGGTCTGGCAGGTATGTCAGAGGTTCAAAACAGTCGGGAAATAATGCTTCAGGACGTTGTCACTCATAGTTTGAGAACAGTTACCAAAAGCTCTCTGAGGAGAAAAGCAGATTAATTGCTTTGCTCACTTCTACCCCTCTTTTTAAAGCTTGAGTGTCTTTACTCTGTATCCATCTTCATCCCTCTCCCCACCTGAAGAAGGTGTGGTTTATTTTAAAGCCATGTCAATCAAATGTTTTTAAAGTGTGGGGGACATGGGATACTGGACAGAGGTAAGGTGCTAAGCTGGAAAAACCAGAGAAGGCGAGGAGGGCGGACGAGACTGAGGAGGAGGAGTTGCCACCCTTAGTACACCTGACGACGATTGCTCAGCATGTTACTCCATCCTTACACCATCGTTGACTCTGCTAAAAGGGAAGGCCCAGGGGGCACTGTGCTGGCCTCTGTAGGCCATCGCTGGTCCAGGCAGGACAGCCTTGGCAGTCAATCATTTTCGGGATGCCAAAGGTGGCAGAGGGAATATCTCTGACTCCAAAGGAGAGCAAAGCTCTTTATACCGAAGACTTAATTGGTCTCTCAAAAAGAAAAGTACAACTCAATTTTTCCTTCCCAGAAAAAGAAATAGGGAAAGTTAGTGAAAAAGAGAAATGGAAAAGTTGGCATTTGTGAAATGTTGGCATTTTGGTTCTATGGTAGCCATTTATTTCAGTGGAGACAGCTAACAAGTCCATGCTCCAGGGGAAAGCTAACCCAGCACACTGGAGGGGAGGAAGGAGGCGGAAGTGCTGGCCTCCGCTCTGGCCTCCCTAGGCCCCCTGTGGTCCCAACTGTGGCTGCGTGCTGGGGTGAAGGCCTTCTGCTCTGCAGCACAGAAGAGCAGGGCAAAAGACCCTAGGGAGGGGCTGTGTTTTCTGTTGGCAGATTTATACCAACACAACCTTCACTGGAGGGAAGAACTAGCATCTTGAATCGAAAAAAAAAGAGGTATCTAAGAACGCAGCCTTTGAGTGGAGAGGCAGCATTCAAGGCTGCAAGTAGCGCTGGTGTGAGCCGGTTTCCTGCAGCCCTGCTCTGTCACCAGGAACTTGCATGCCCTTGGGAAGGAGACCTAGTAGCTCATTCATAGATAACGTGAGAGGATTAGATTTGCTGAGCATCAAGGTCCAGGAAATCAGATTAGAAGTTCAGGGAACTGCATTTGTAGGCATTAAGTAAGCATTTGTTAAATTGAGTTATCTAACAAATGCAGTATCTTTTAGAACTAAACGAGAGCACGTAAGGCTACTTTGGCGTTACCTGTCGTGTCTCAGTATGGGTGTAGGCAGCACGCTTGTCAGGAGCCATCCAAACTCAGCCAGGGTGTGCAGCAGAGGGCCATAATCCGTCTTGATTTCACAGCCCTGTGTGAATAAACATAAAGCTCAGTCTAATGGCAAAGACAACCAGCTACACCAGTGGCTGCAATAAAGGGTCATGGGTGTTAGGACAAGGGGAGCTCCCGCTCCATTAGGTGTCATTTCACCGGGCTGCAGTCTTCCTGGGCTTCATTTTCTGCTGCCTTCTAACCATTGAACCAAGTTAGAAACACTGGGGATCAGAGTGGACAGAGGTTTCCATCTGGTTCTGCAAAGCTTGGGTCTTGTTTCCTTGGTCTTGTCTTCGGGCATCAAGCTTTGGGGGGGGGGGGGGGGGGGGGGGGGGGGGGGGAGAAACTACATTTCAAAAAGGCTCCCTAGTTGATTTGGACCCAAGTAGCTTACACACCACACTCTCAGAAACACTGGTCTGGGGATTGGGACGTGAGGACAAGGGTGGGGAGTGAGGACTGGGGAGTGAAGGGGAGAGGAGCTTAGGTGCGCAGGCTTTTCATTGCTTTTTCTCCCTTGGAACCTGGAGCTTTACATCTTCCTCCAAATCCAATTTTTTCCCCCTCAATGGAATTTCTAGTTTCCTTGAAAATGGGCTATGTCTTTCTAATCTTTGTAAGGTCTGGAAGACAAAAATGTCCCTGAAGGAGCCTGTCAGTGAGGGCCTCGTCCACACAACACAGTAGACCCGAATTCAGTGTGGACACCTCAAGGGCAGTCCATTCGGTGACAGCTGAATTCAGAGTGCACATCAGCAGCAATGTCCTCTCTGACTAGGAAGGACAATGCTGTGTGTACATATTTGGCCTGGCGAGAGAGAGAACACCTTTTGGATATTTTTGCCTTTGAAAGTCAATTCACAAGGTAAACAAAACCATGCACATTGGTTGCTTGGAGATAAAATACTAGTTATTGACTGAATTTTTTTCACTTTCAACCAGTTGTCATGGCATTGTGTAGAGGATCTCAGTGCCAGGGCACTTCGTTTAGGATGAGAATGCCAAATCTTTGGGAATCCACTGCTTTTTATGTATGGATAATTATTTTGCTATCTTCTAACAAAGTTGAACATTGGGTAAAGCAAAATCACCTTTTCACAAATCTGGCAGAAGTCTGGTTGTTTGTGCACTTGTGAGGAACACAGAACACCACACCGCCATGTGTTTGAAGGATACTGCACGTGCTAGGCAATGAAGATCTTTTTTTTTTTGGTGAGGAAGATTGGCCCTGAGCTAATATTTGTTGCCAATCTTCCTCTTTTTTTTCTTTTTCCTCCCCAAAGCCCCAGTACATAGTTGTATATCCTAGTTGTAAGTCATTATAGTTCTTCTATGTGGGATCCCACCACAGCATGGCTTATGAGTGGTGTATATGTCTGCACCCAGGATCTGAACTGGTGAACCCTGGGCCGCCAGTGCCAAATGCGTGAACCCAACCACTTGGCCATGGGGCTGGCCCTGTGAAGATCTTTACCATGTAAAACTAAATATAAAAGAAAAGCTACATTGTCAGAAAATTGCAGTTTACCTCAATAACGGTCCATTGTTCTACCACGATGGCATCATTTCCTTTCCTACTGGAACCTGGAACTCCAGAACCTTCTTCTTCATAGATAAAGAATCCTTCCAAAGATTTAGGCGAATGGTCCCCTGTGAGGAAAAGGATGCAATTAAGAAGAGTTGTAAATACTAAGTGTCTCTTAAGATCATCTAAATCCTTAAGTAACCCTTGTAGGAAGCTGAAAAAAAAATATCAATTAATAAACACTTGTTTTAGCTGAATCAATAACATCCTCCTTCTCTTTGAAGGTTAATTTTTTTTTTTTGCAAAAGTCAAGACAGTTTTTACTTCACTGAATTAAAATCAAACTATAAACATGAAAATTGCAATAACAAAAACAAGATAAAATAATATCATAAGGTGAAAAGCAAGTGGATTTCTTAAGCCTAAAAAGCATCTGGAAATGACCTTCACTTTGAAATCTAATTTTGCTGTATGCATGTTAATTATACCAATAAGAGAAACAACATAAAAAATGTCAACCCTTGAAATTACAGGTGTGATATTAAAACTAATGTGAGGTCAGATTACTTCAAAAAATATAATAACAAAAAATTCTTTACCTCAGTGATGCTTAAAAAAAAAAAAAAGAATGGTAACAGGAAGATCCTAAACAGAGGTCATTGTCAAAAGAATTCCTGCTGGGAAGGAAGTTTTAAGGGAGGGCCTCTCTGGCATTTTCTTGAATAGTTGACAATAACCAGCTGGCCAAAACTAAACTGATTTTATGGAAGTTCTTTTGTCTCCTATTTTGCAACGGGAGACAATTTTCCCATGGTCATGTGCCGATCAAACATTTTGGTTTTTATAAAATGCAATGCCACATCAAAGTTACCCTAGTTGACAGTTGTCTAAATAATAACCTATAAAGTTGTCAAATGATCTATTAAGCTTACAATGTAATTTTCAGTTTTAATTTTTATTTAATAGGCTATAAACATTAAGAGAAAAATGATCATCACCATTATTACTATTTTTAAATCATTTACAATTAGGGCAGAATATCATGAAGAATTTACACTGTTCAGAGTGGTTCCCACAAACCCATAAAGTTGAATTTACTAGATGGAAATGGTTTTCTAATTACAGCGTATGTCCCACTTCCTTTGAATGTACTTGTCCACTGTCACGACAAAGTGACCAGAGGAATTAAATCTGTTTCTGGTTGTAAGTTTAGAGCATCCGAAGACCATCTCTACAACTGTATGTTCCCCACATCCTTTTTTAGAATGGGAGTGTGAATTTAGAAAATAAATGTACTGTGATAATCACGTAGTTAATTATAATCTGCCTCTTATTTACTTTGGGATTAGACAATGTAAGAACCCCAGGTTTTGTGGCTCTGTGTCTGTTTTATTGTTCTGAATATTGAGGTACCCTAGTACTTGTAAACGTCTTTTGGTTTAAAAGACTGAACGTGTGGTGGACTCATCAACGTGATGCTACACAAGAACAAAAAGAAAGACTCACTGTTATGCAACAACACGGAGGAATTTCAGAGAGACTGTGTTAAACAAAAGAAGCCAGACACGAAAGAGTATATATGGTATACTTCAACCCACGAGAAGTTCAAGAACAGGCACCCATGGTTATGAGTTAACCCATGGTGATGAGACGCAGAATAGCGCTCGTCTCTGGGTGGGAGGGTTGACTGGGAAGGGTCAGGAGGAGGTCTTCTGCGATGCTGGAAGTGTTCTATACTTTTTTCTTTGCATTTCTTTTTTTTCCCTCCGGCTTTATGGAGCTATGATTGACATAAGATTTTTTCCAGCTTTATTGAGCTATAATGGACACATAAGGAAATGTTCTGGATCTGGAACGTTTGTGCTCTATTCAGCTGTACACACAGGATTAATGGACTCTACTACATGTATTTTATACTTCAATTAAGAGCAGACCGTGGCTGAGCGGTTAAGTTCGTACGCTCTGGCTTCGGCGGCCCAGGGATTCTCCGGTTTGGATCCTGGGTGTGGACATGGCATTGCTCATTAGGCCATGCTGAGGCGGCATCCCACATGCCACCACTAGAAGGACCCACAACTAAAATATACAACTACATACTGGGGGGCTTTGGGGAGAAGGAAAAATAAAAAATAAAAAAAAAATAAAAAATCTAAAAAAAAAATCTGCAATGAGTAAAACAACTAAAAAAAAAAAAAAAAAGAGCAGTCCTTCCTTCTCACTTTAGAACTCCCCAGGGCCCCTGGCTAGCTTTCTTAGGGCCTATTTCAGCCCCTAGAGCCACAGCGGACTGAGACTTCCACAGGAGGGAGTACTCAGATCTCTTGAGAAGTCTTCCCTAATAGAAGTGGCAGCTAGGGAGGGTGGCAGGCAAGGTCTCACCAGGAGGGACCTCTTGGGTCCTCAGTGTGTCAAGTCTTCCAGGTAATGAGCTGAGGTGGGAATTCTGAACAATCACTTAGTAACTGCCCCTGAACTGAGTTACCTCTTCAGAGTACATAGCCCAGGGCTTCCAGTGTGCCTTGGCCCACTGGTGCGCTGAGAACGGTTGTAGGTGTGCCAAGATGCAGGGCGCCCCCTCCTGCCCAGAGCGGCTTTATCCACTTAACCGTGCGCCCACCAGTACTACCATTTTCTATGTGTGCATAATATGAAAAAGTTACCAAGTTTTGGCCTGAACCACTGCTTCTCAAAAAAAGTTGTTTTAGTCAAATACCAGCAATAGCAAAGGAAAGTACAGTTGTGTCATTGAAGGACGATCTCCAGGCGCAGTTTGAAGTGATTTGTGGCAGCAGTAAGTTTCTTTAAAGCCTGTTATATCTTAAAAATCCACACAAACTTTGCATTCTTTCTGAATATATTCATATAATGTAAAAAAGTCATGTTCTCCCCTCTGCCTTATTCCCATCCCCCAATCTTAAAGTAATACTGACACTCTAGGAAGAAGTTTGTCCTGTGAACTTGTGGCCTCCCTGGCACAAGGCTGCATGCCCCTCGGGTGCTTGGACGCTGGTTTGAGACTCACAAGCTTGAAGGATTCCCAGGGAAAGGTTTCCTTGTCTGCACGTGTGCTCTTACACAGTCACTTCAGCTAGATACGGCAGTGACATCCCGGGAAAAGGTAACATTCCACTTTAGATTGTTTGGTCCATGTGTCATTTTTGGCATTAAATGGCCCAAGGTGGGCCCAGGACCATCTCTGAGAAGTGGAGGGCAAGCTCATATGGAATCTCGTTCATGAACATTCTGTCTCCAAAACGAATATCAGCCTGCTGACCTCTGTCTATCTCCACAGTCCTCTCTCTGTGCATCACTGCAACAGCCTCCCCACTTCCACTCTGCCCTCTATGATCCACTTCCCAAAATGAGGCCAAAGAAGTCCTTTTAAAAATGCTGATCAGGTCATAATTCCTTCTTTAAATCTTCATGGAATGACTTGGGATAAAAATCCTGGCAGGATGGCAAGTTGGTTAAGAGCACACACTACACCTAGGTGCCTCCCCCTACATTTTCTAGTTGCATTAACCTGGGCACACTAATTAATATCTCCGTGCCTCAGTTTCCTCATCTGTACAAGGGGAATAATCACATCTACACCCCTGTTGCTGTGGGGATTACATGAGTTAATAAACACAGAGTGCTTAGAACAACGCAGGCACGTGGTAAGTACAAACGCCTGGTCACCCCTGTCGCATCATTTCTATTGTGAGACTCTGCATGGAGTGGCTGCTGCTTCTCTCCCCCACCTTGTCTGGAGCCATTCTGTCTTGCATGCCCTGCTCCAGTGACACAGACTTTTTAGGGGTATTTCTTTTGCCTGGAACAGTCTACTTCTGGCTCTCGTGTGCCAGCTCCTTTCCAGCTTTCCATTCTCAGCGGGACTGTCACCTGTCAGAGGGGACCACCTGAGCACACCTGTAATTGGGATCTTCCCTCTTCCTCTCCTTACAATGTCCTGTGGGTAATGTGTCAACACTTTTCTCAATTTTGAAATTAGGCATACACGGTTTGACACTGTTACTGCCTGACTGCCTGGTGCCACATGGCTAGCTTTTTGAGAGTAGGGAAGTTGTCCATTTTGCTTAGCATTGTCAACCCAGTGGCTGGCACAGTGCTTGGCAGAAATACATATGTGAAATGAATAAATATATGTTTCCATGTCATTATTCCACCCCACTCCTCATTCTGATGTATCTCCCCTGCCAGCTCCACACAAGCATCTTTACAGCAATGAAGAGATTGAAATGAATATCAAGTGAAGTCTGAAAAGAATTCTTAAAAATACCAGAATGTAGGTTTTTAAGATGTGGGTATACTAAAGGTGGGAAGAGACTATGCTCTGAGGTGATGGGGCATTTGTAGTCTGGTGAAGTGTGGGAACCTCAAGGGTGTTTGCGTATGTGTGTGTGCATGTGTGTGTGTGTTGTACCAGCTGGCAAAGCAGCTCGTCTTATCCCATGTCAGCGGCCCACTGGATCGCTACATGTTCTGGTAGAGTACAGTGTTTTGTCTATGTTGGCTCAATTGGGTCAGCCTCTTGTAGGCTCTCCTGGGTCCATTCGGAGGTTTTTGCCATACAGCCCCAGACCCTAGTGTGCAGTGAATCTGGCTGAGGACCAGATTGGTGAAGGCACAGCAATGCCGGAGAAGGTCAAGAACAGGAGGCCACTGCAGTGCGAACCTCAGCTGCAAGGAACAGCAAGAGGGCCTCCCCCATGGGGCTCTTCAAAGCAGAAAAGAGTTTGAGGGTGGGTGGGAAAGGACACTGAAGAGGAATTTCACAGACCTTACAACTTTCCCACCATGGCCTTATCGAAGGAGAAAACTTTTAAAAAGTTTTTTTCCCTCTCTGTTCCTGGAGGAAGACATTTTATAAAATGAGATTTGTAAAGTAATCTATTTAATTCAGGGCAATGTCTGGATTTGTACCTCTATTCCTCGTGGTGGGCTGACTGCTGACAATATTTTGGAAGAGGCTGGAAGCAAGACAAAACAAAATAGGCATTGTCCCCAAAGGGCTTTAGATGTCAGGCATCAAACGCCCCGGAACAAAGCACCCGGCTCAGCCTTGCTTCCTCTGACTTGCTTCTCACAGCCACACAGGCATGGTCACAATTTCCCGTCTGCAGCTTCCCGTGTACTCCCAGGAAAGTCCCGAGTGACACACCCGTTTGCCAGACCCCACAGGCCGCAGCGGCTCGTTAGGGGCTTGGCGTGGCCTGCAGTGTAAAATGTCTAACGAGACATTCCGGAGCTGCTGGGAGGGCGAGATTCTCCCCTGGGCTCTCTAAATAGCTTCTGAGGCTTTAAGAACAAAAGCCCCACAGAGCCTCTGACTGGCAACTGCTGTGGCTAATTTTATTTTCATCAGGCAAGGCCCAAGGCAGGGACGCCCGAAAGCGATTGTGAAAGGAGCATTTTTCGTTTTTCCTTCAGCAGTGAGTCACAACAGAAACTCTGAAATGGCTCCAACTTAGACTCTTTGGAGGGTAGAGAAAGAGAAAGAGGAGACAGAGAGAGAACTACACCAAGCAGGGGTGACCTCCAAATGGGCGATCCGTACTGAAAGTAGGTAACTGCCGTTATAAGTTGCAGGGAAGAAAGCGACACCAGAAAATGAACTCTGACGGTGGGCGGCACTTGGGGAGTCACTTTGCACACACTCTGTCTTATTAAATTCTGACAATAGAGGTGGAGTGTTTTTATCCCCCTTTGGTAGGAAACTGAGGCTCCATGCACTCAGCTTGCCCAGATCACACAGCCAACAAGTAGAGGACACAGGCTGTAAATCCTGGTCTGTCTGATCCTCAAGTCCCTGCTCCTCCTGCTAGACCTTGCTGTTTCCATAAAGATCAAGCTGGAGGAAGTTTCCAAGAACCAAAAAGACTGAGAACTAATTACTGAGCAGTTGCTATCGCCAAGCACCACGCAGGGCGCTGCATTTCTGGGGGCTCCAGTGGGCTAGCACCTTATTTTTCGGTGCTAGTTGAAGGGACCTATTGGAACATGACTCTTGATAATTTTAAATAATCATCCAAATTATTTAGCTGTATTTTAAAGGTATCTCTAGGCTGTTTTAAAGATAATAAGGTATATTGGCATCTCATCTTATTGCTTTTTCAATTCTTTCCTCTAACTTCATTGAGTTAAGGCCCCTAATTATCCTGATTTTCATAACCTCCATCCTTCCTAATGCATTTTTTCCAGTCTCCTTACTTTCTATTTTTATTTTCTTTTAGTATTAATCTCTTTTTAAAATCATTTTCCCTAGAAAGTCATTTTTGGAAAGTTTTGTTTGTTTTTGTCATAGACATGAATAATTATATATCCCATTGTAACAAAAGGGGAAGGCTAGAGAAAATGACAGATGAGGGGAAAGCAGAAATAATAAATATAGGGTCAATATCATTTTCTGAACCAAAGATGACTTTTCTATACAAATTACAGAATGAGTCAGGTATAGACTGGACTACATGGTCCATAGTGTCCAAAATTGGGATAGTGTAACAAATTTGAATAATAACTGTCAAATGCCATCCTACGCCTGCTGATTGGGCTGTTGTAGTACATCTTATCTGGAAAATCCTACTTGTAAATCACACGGTGGTTTGTTTATTCCTGACAGTTACAACACAACCACAAACATTACATTATAATTCTACCACACAGGATGGTTAAGCTTTTAAATTAAAGCTATAGCTATACAACAATTGGAAACTGTTTCCTTAAGAATAATATCTTTCCTTTCAGCCATACAAATTGAGAGGCAAAAACATTTCCACCAACTCTGACACAATGTCAAATTCTTTAGATATCAATATATCGTAATATAAAACTTACCTTTAGATGCTTCCCAGCATACAAAAGAATCTATTAAAGACAAGCCTTGTTTATAATAAAACGTAGTTAACTCCAGCCAATCAGCATCAAGTGTACTAATCACAGATCCTTTTCTTGTTACTTTCATTGACAGGATGCCTTCCTGATAGGTCCAGCAGTTTGATTCATCATCAAAAACATTGAAGACTATATACAACTTGTTATCTGAGAAGGGGCATTTAGAAGGAAGAAAAAAGAGGAAAACCATAATTGTGCTGAAAGAATTAAAAAAATTGTTTTTATTAATCACAACTTCAAACATGTAAAGAAGCATAGATAATAATAAAATGACCCACTACTCAGCTTTATTAAACGTTGACATTGTGCCATGTTGCTTCAGATTTTTTCAAGGAAATGAAAAGTGGATGTATTTGAGGTTCAATGAGTAGTCTTCCCTCATCCTATTCTCCAGAAATAGTTACTATAATGAATTTGGTGTTTATCATTCTCATGCAAGTCTTTATTCTTTAAAAACACATTTATATACCCATAAATGATATACGTTTTACAGTTTAAAAAACTTTTAAAAAATGATATCATACTGTATATATTAACCTATAACTTGATTTTCTTGTTCAGCATTATGTTTTGAAGCGTAATTAACACATATAGCTCTTATTCGTTTAGTTTAACTGGTACATAGTATTCCAGTTTACTCTTCTCCTGTTGATGGACACAAACATTATTTTCAAATTTTGGTTATGACAGACATTATTCATGTCTCCTTGGACAAATACGTGAGAATGACTCTAGAATATACACTTAGACATGGAATCTCTGGGTAATTCATCTTCTACTTTACTATAAGTTGGCAAATTCTTAACTTGCAGGGTCTATGAACCCACATCTATGGGTGTGTTTTAGGAAGTCTAACACCACTCATATTACAGATAAAAGTGTTTGAGTGTGTGTGTTATGTGCATTTTTCTGGGTTGAGTCTCCATGGATTTCACCAGCGTCTTCAAGAGGTATTTTCTGTGTGTCTCCCCCACACTCCCACACCCAAAGTTAACAATCACTGCTGTATAAAAGTTATTAACAAGTATATGATTTAAAAATAAATGATTTGGAAAGTGGAACCTAAAGATTGGTGATTAAATTAACTAGGTGGCATACTAGAAGGACTGGAAATAGACTCCTGATCTAATCAAAGTCTGGATGGGAACCAGCAGGAGCTTGAAGGTAGCAGTGGGTGGAAGACTGCAAATAGCTGTCTGACCACAGCTCCAACAATTCTTGTTCACTTTACACTCCCAAAGTTTGTACACTGCAGGAAAATCAGGGTGGTCGTTAGCTAGGGAACTGATGAAAAATGGGAGGGTGGTGGTGGTGAGGGCAGGTGAGATGGGAAATGCTCCTGGTTCTTTCTGAAGGAGACTGTGCTGGCCATGGTCAAATGTCTCTGCCTATATAGGATGTTGAGCACATCTCACCACAACCCAGGAAGCCAGTGCCATGGGCATGTGCAGCTTCAGCACCAACACTGATCAAAGGATCAGTAAATAGTAGCTAACTTAATACACAGTATACTGTGTGCCAGGCACTGGGCTCAGTGCTTTATGGACATCTCTTATCTACTTCTCACAACAACTCCCTTTCCATCAAGAAACTCAGGCAGTGTGACTGCAGAGCGCTTAACTCTAAGGTGTACGTAGTCTTTGATTTTCTCTAATAGTGCTTTTTAAAGCATGCCTGTAAAGGTATCAGAAAACTTTGAACAGTCCAAAATACATGAAAAAATACTCTCGATTTCTTGGGAAGATTTGCTGGTTGGCAAAGAAGAATAAAACTATTGTTTAAAGTTATTTTAGGATGCAGGCACTATTGTTATACTAATTATTTCATGATGATGTGCATTTTCATATTCTAATTGATGATCAAAGAAAGCCAATTAACTTCAAAGGTGAAAACCATCCATGAAATGGGAAAGGCCAAAACTAAAATTCTCACACACTGTTTATAAGGACAAACATAAATCAAAAAGCTTTATTTATACAATCACTGTGTTGGTACACATGCCCAGCCTCCATTTTACAGGGGAGCTGGTGAATGACTAAATGGAAACCAATTTTCAACACATGGTTTCATTATGTGGATGGCAGTGAATGACCATGCCAGGGACAACCTTTTGAAAAACTGCCCTGCCTTATTTCTGGCTGTAATAATTTTTTAAAAATCACGACAAGTTTATATTAATGTATTCAGTCTTTATAATCTTTAGAAATTTACTCTGCCTCATATTTCTAAAAAAACTTCAAAAATGTATTTTTGCTAAATTTAAATTAATACATATTCTAGTTCTACTCATCTTGACTATTACCTTCTCCCTTTCTTGATTTAGAGGAACCAGGGCTTCCATCTCGTTCCATTTGACACTGTCCACTTTCATGATGAAGTTCTTCCTCAATTCCACTTTCAGACGATTGCCCACTTAACGTTCCTTCATTCCAGCTTTTGCAGTTTTCGTCTGAACTGTGTCTCACATCTAGTGTTGATTCTACGTCTCCATCGTGGTTGGTTCCGTTGCAGAGTTTAAGTGGTGGATAATGCTGTGATAGGAATCCAACAAATTTCATTCCTCGTTTAGCAGCTACATTAATCTGAGGTATAAAAGGAGATGGTAGAACAAAATGTAAAATTCATTTACATTGATTACTTTATCAATTCACCTTTAGGCTTATCAAGGAAATCCATTAGAGGAAGGAATAAATCGGATCAGTAACTGAAGACCCATTCATAAACAAATTAATAACCTCCAACATAGCACTACTCCTAAGACTATGTCACACTACTATCATAATTTCTTCAAAGAGAAATTATGTTTAGAATACATTTTAGAAATTATGAAAACAGGAATCATATTTTTCTTCAAAGTTTTACTATTTGAGAAGAACTAATAATTCTATAGCATGATTTTTGCAGACCTGTTAAGAACGGTCTCTCCTGTTGAAGTAAAATTAAAAACTATTCCAAGAAATCCTCAAAAATAACCTTACCAAATACATCTTAATTAATAAAAAAGAGACATTAATTTAGAAGCAAAAAACATACAGCATTGTTTGCTTGATGGGGGTAAAGAAAGATGTTAAAAGTCTAATCCTTGACAAATGTGTAGGTATAATGCATAAGCCCAGTTCATGCTACCACTTGTAGGAAGCTTCCTGGTCTGCTTACATCTTGATGACATTGTCTCCCATCTGGGCCAAATGCACGTGATGAGATCCAGTCCTTCCCGTTAAAGACTAGGCCTCAGAAGCACATGATTTAGTGCCCGTGAAATAATCTGAGGCCGTAAGAGTGGTTACTTTCACACCTACCGCTTTTCCCTTTCTCTTCTTTTGCTTCGTTTCTTTGTTCTTTCTGTGGCCATGTCTTTCTTCTCTGTTTAAAATGGCAACTCTTTTGAGGGCAGAGTCTGTGTCCTATTCATTTTTGTATTGTGATGTTTTGTACCTATATGTGCTCTATCCGTACTTGTTAAATAAGTTAAAATGAAGAAATAGCAATGTCTTTTATAGGGTGACTGTTTTAAACATTTAAATTAAATGTTTTAAGCGTTACGTGGGAGGGGAAGAAAGAGTTATGACGGAGGTTGCAAATGCAAACACCTGTAGTCAGAAATGAAATGGAATGAAAAAGCCAGGAAGAACTGAGCAACGTCCAATCAAAGGGGGCAGCGCCCTCCGCTGCAGCGGACGAGGAGGAGAGTTCTGAGGAGGACAGAGGGTGTGGGTGTTTAGAGCTAGGACAAAGGACTATGCCAATACAGTATCATTTCCTCCTACGAATTAAGATATTGAAATTGTAACAATGCACAAAGCCTCAAAAATAACCACAAATTGTCCTTTAGATAAGGTGTCCTGGGAGAGGAGAGGGAGGTGGTAAAGAGGCATGGCATTCTGCAGGTGGAGACGAGTACATTTATTGCCATTGCTTTCTCTATGTCTTATGAGTTGATTTGGGTAAAAAAGTGCAGGAGGTTTTTTCTACTACTGGAACGTTTTATCTGGAAAAGTCTAGTAACAAATAGAGTATCAATGTTTTTCCATTTTTTTTTTTAAGATTTTTATTTTTATTTTCCTTTTTCTCCCCAAAGCCCCCCAGTACATAGTTGTATATTCTTCATTGTGGGTTCTTCTAGATGTGGCATGTGGGACGCTGCCTCAGTGTGGCTTGATGAGCAGTGCCATGTCCGCGCCCAGGATTTGAACCAACGAAACACTGGGCCGCCTGCAGCGGAGCGCGCGAACTTAACCACTCGGCCACGGGGCCAGCCCCAATGTTTTTCCATTTTTTAAGTTGGAAGATTGATATTTTTTAATGTTATTTTTATTTAAAAATCCTGGGAAAAACACTTGTAAACCTAATTTTAAAAATAGAGCAAAGATTGATATAATATTAAAATGACAAAATCTAGCTGTTCAAGAATCAACTCTTTATCTAAGGCAGCCATTCAAAAATAACATGCGACATTCATCTTTTGCTCTGTTCACACATAATTTCAGATACTTCATGTGCTGTGTTTCCTGAAGCTTTTCTCTCCATGAAATAACCCCATTACTCTTATTGCTGAAATAACAGTACCTTCCTGTTTAAATAGATTTTCAGCTGTGTCCAGGAAGTCAAATGCAAAACAAGGGCTCTGATGGTGATCTATTAAGACTAAATTAATAGTTATATTTTTGCTTTCAAAAGAAATTTTCTGGAGTGAATTTATTCCCAGAAAAAAAATAGAAATTTCCCAGAATAGGAGTAGTAAACAGTATGTGTACCTTGTTTATAAAAATCTAGTCTCAAAGACTGTTCCTGAAAAACCGTGTTGAATGGTGACTTTATACCCAAATAGGAAATATCATTAGGAGTTATAACTGGCTACATACAAACCAGAGATAATCCTACCTGGTCACTTAAAGCTTGGGAACAACAATGGAAACAGTGACTGCGTTTCATAGTTTCTTACTTGCAAGGAAATGCCTTAGGTTTTTGGCTGTACTCATTTAAATAAAAGCTAAAACCTTAAAAGAATGTCAACACAACTAAAAAAAACTTTCACCATAAAATCCAATCAATTTAGAATACTTATGAATGTCCATTTTTTTCTTGGTCTTAATCACTATACACACAGTGTTCAATTTTTCATTAAGTTTCTGTTAAGTTACGTTATATAGACTTGTCTATCTTGACACTGTAGTTGTCGCGTTTAACGCCCATAAAGTACTCCATGGACTCGTATAGCATTGCCTCCTCAGTTTTCCAATTATTGAGAATTTGGCCTCTTATTCACTGTTGATTAAAATGTCTTTGTATAAAAATGACTTTTCCCCTTTTCAATTAATTTCTTGGAATAGATTCCTAAAGGGACAATTACTGGTTCACAAAATAAGATGGGATTTATGATTTTTATTAACAAAGTGATATTCAAGAATACTGTACTAATTTATTACAACATCAGCTGTAATATATGAAAGTTTTCTTAAAGCTCTTCCAACACTGGATTTAATACTTTCAGTTTAATTTCTCAATTAATACTGGTGAAGTATTAATTCTCAGTTTTTATTTATGTTAAAAATTACTAGTTAGGTTGAGCCTTTTGCCAAACGTCTCTTTATTATTTGTGTTTCCTTTGGTATTAGCTGTCCATGGATCCTGTCTGTCCATTCAAGACTAAACATCATTCTCAGGCATTTGTACTCATTTCCCATATATGCTGAAAATGAAGGTCCCATGGGACACATGTTTTGCAGAGTCCCCCTGATTCTATTCTCTTAAGCTTAGTTTTCTTAGTATATAAATTGTATTTATAAACTCGAACTCAAATGCCTCAATCTATTTAAAATATAATATGTCTACTTTTTCATTTTCTTTCACATTTTTTATACTTAAAAAAAAATTACCTCTTGGTCTCATTTGTACTGTGTGGAGTCCATTTCTACAGAAAACTCCCACGCTTCCAGCAGCACCCCTTAAGTAATGGTTCTTCCCCCCATTTACTTCATCAGGTTTGTAATGAAACTTCTTATATGTGTATAAATTTATTTCTGGCATTTCCACTTTGTTTTGTTGGCCTGTATTTCTGTTTTGAACTCTGTATGATTCGGTATACCAAATTGTGCTTCAATATATTTTAAATTCTAATAGAATAAGTCATTTATCATCTCCCTGTTCTTTTTTTTTTTTTATTAATGTTATGATAGATTACAACCTTGTGAGATTTCAGTTGTACATTTTTGTTAGTCACGTTGTGGGTGCACCACTTCCCCCTTTGTGCCCTCCCCCCACCCCCCCTTTTCCCTGGTAACCACCGATCAGATCTCCTTATCAATATACTAACTTCCACCTATGAGTGGAGTCATATAGAGTTTGTCTTTCTCTGACTGGCTTATTTCGCTTAACATCTCCCTGTTCTTTTTAACGTAAGAAAGGGAATTAATGAGGAAGAAATACCAAATATTTCTCAATATCCCATGAAAAAATGTACACGTTTCGTACCTTTTCTATCAGTTCTTTTGCTCCATCGTTTGTTTGAGTCTCATAAGTTAGAGGACATTCGTCAATCACAAGCCTTGGGCGTCTCTGTCCGCTGGGTGCTGCCGAATGCTTCGGGCTGTAAGAGAGAGTATGTTGAGGGTTGGAAGCCAATTGTTGATTTTCAGCTAATATGCTCATGTGAAAACGAATATGCAACTCACAAACAAGGTCAAGGCAATCATTTTTTTGTTATTGCAAGCCTAATGGTTGTCTTCTTGTGTAAAAATACCAGAACAACAGCAATTTCTATTAATTTAAATTTCCTCAATTTAAACCTCTATTAATTTAATTTCTAATTTAATATGAAAGAAAAACTTCACATCTGTTGTTTTAATAAAAGTTAGGGGAAATGATTTTAGATCACTATTATACCTCATTATTGTACAAAAGCCCAAGTAAAAATCCTATTTCAATGCAGATAAATATCGTCTTTTTTCTTTTTCTTCTTTTCACCCTTGGCTTCTTCTTAGCCTTGTCAGGGCACCGAGAAGTCTGTCTGAAGTCTGTTTGTAATTAGGACATCCGTGTTACCGCTGTGGGACAAACGGCACGTTTCCTCAGTACTGCTTGAACCAGGGAGGATCTGACGGGGCATCACTGTGGAAGCTGAAGCCCATACTCCCCCTCCAGACGTCACCCAGTGTCCCTGAAGGCACACCCGGGATTTTTTAAAGCCCTGTCTTTTTTTCAATTTTCCCATTTTCTCTCTTTTCCTCTTATTTCACTTTTTCCTTCTCTGCTTAGCCCTTTGAGAGTTAAAGTCATTGATTATTAGTCCATCACTATAAGGAGAAAACACAGTTTTTACCCGGGTCTTTGAGATGGTTTTAATACAGTTGAAGAGTTGTGTAAAAAAATTTAATGTGTTAATCAAAGACATTGGTCTAGTTATTTTCATTCTTCATTGGAAAGAGCAACAGTATTTTAAAAACAGTCAAACTTACAAGCTAGGCTGGCAAAATGGTTGCAGTGTTGTTTGGGAAAGCAGCTATTAAAAAAGGTTTAAAAAATAAACCAAAATGGATGGCTTTTACATCCTATTTTTTGGAAAAAGCTGATAAGAGGTCTATCCAATTGGTGAGAACTTGGCATGTAGACCTTTCTGCTATAAAAGTTTTAGAAGGTAGAGATAGTTTCTGTTGCTACTATTAATAAAACAACGTAGCACAGTTCAAAAGAACGCTCAGTGAAAGTGGACTCATTGGCCCAGGCAGCTGTCTTAGGCCAGTGATAAGACTTGCAGCTAACTGCTACCCCCTCCCCTGTGGAAGCTGCCAGGAGCTTCCACGGGTTTCTGGAGTCAATTGTCCGTTCTCCTTGTTCATTGACATCCTCACCTAGGGTCTGTTTGTCTGGAAGGCGCTAAAACCAATGAGGAGCTTTAAGGAAGGTGTAAGTTTCCTTCTCTCAATCCAGGTTCAATTGCTGGAAAATGTGCCTGAAACCAAAATCCCTAATTATCCTTTATTCTCCATCGCTTTGTTCAAAGTCTCTTTTCTTTCAGCCAAAGAAAACCGTCACTCTCAACAGCTTCTCAGTGTGTCTATCTTCTTGAGCACCAGGCTTACCTTAATTTCAAGCGCGATAGGACCGCCCTGTACAGGTAACTGGCAGGTAGGTGTTTTCGCTGCCCAACAGGTTGTATAACCGGATGAATAGCCCCAACAATATATCCTTTAAGATAGTAGTCTTCCACTTTTGTAACTATATCCAGAATTGAATTTATCTTGATGACTTCTGGGTTTGGTGAAGCTGAAACATCAAAAGCAAAGAGCAATTTGCATAGTCACAAAATTGAATTATACATTATTTCTAGCTACATGTGATAATACAAATGAATAGAAAACATCTCTATCTGATTTCATCTCCAATAAAGTTACACTAACATGTATTATACATTTTCTAAATTTTGGGAAAAAGCAAAAATAACCTTATGAGCTGGTAGATATATAATATTATCAATATGTCAAAGTAGAAATACATGCCATAATATATATTTTTTCAATTAAGGCAGCTTTATTTTTTAGGATTTCATTTGAGTGACTATATTTCCATTAATAGATATTGAAGACATCCATAAGAGAAACAATATTAAGTTGAAGAGCTAATTGATTTATGATTCTGAACAAGATGAAATGCTTAATTAAAGAACAAAATTCATACAAGTCTAAAAATTAAAAATGGCAGAAATTGTATTTATTAAGCAAGAATTGTCAAGTGCTTTCTTATTTGCAATTACACTTCAAAAGCACTGTGTTCTAAGTTTCTCTGGGAAACTAAAAATATGATTTGTTATGGCACTTATATAAATGCTCAAGTAAAAGAATTCAAAAGTAAAGCTATCCAGAAGTCCGTTTTAATAAGTAAAAATTCCAAATGTAGAGGAAGTTTAAATGCAAATTTGATGTGCAGTTGAACTGCTCCTTTGAAGCAGGCCAAATCTGTAGAGAGTATGGAAAAGTACAACCTGTACAGTTTTTAGTACAAGGAAAGGGGTGTGTTATTTGGGAAAATGTTCTTAATGTTCCAGCAGTATTAATTTAAAAAACAACTTTATTTTCTGTAACAATATGTCTCTTTTTCTGGAAAACAATCAAGAATTAATATCTAAAAACAGACCTGCCAATTGGATTATCTTTTGAGTAACAAAACATATGAAATTAATTCCAGGTACGGGCAGCGCTGACTGTTGACCCCCTGTCAGTGTGGTCAGTGGAGTCCAGCAAAGAACGGCGGCTAATGGCCTGAATACAGGAAGGAGGTTAAGAAGCAGACGAGGAGGAAGGAGCAGAGGAAATCCCCACATCCTCTTACATTAATGGAAAAGAAATCCACATTAGTGGGTATTCGTGCCAACTTCTCAAAGGAAAAAAAGTGGTCAATAGGAAAGTTATATAAACCAAGACGAATCCATTTCCTCAAGCTTTCATCCTCTTTTGTATTTAGGCTAATCTATTTACAATATATTTTCTTCATCATTATGAATAGGAATAAAAACAAAGAGAAGGATCCTGGACTTTGAAGAAACAGCTGGGTTTCATTGCAAAACAGGCTAGTTCTGTCTGGGTGTGCGGCAATCCCTCTGTGATTCATTTGGTTTTACTTTTTTTAGTATTTTAACTCCAACCCTGATTTCCAAACAAAGGAACTGAAAAACTATAAAATAGAATAAACTGTTAAGACTAAGGAATGAAACACAACCTAAACTTACTTTTAGAACTATATACTGATCCCACAAAATTTTAAAGAAAATTGCAGTCTTTTTTTCCCCATAAAAGTAGCTTTGCTTTATATTTTTTTCTACTTTTCTTTTTGATTGGGGTAACATTGGTTTATAACATTATATAAATTTCAGGTGTACATCACTATATTAAGATTTCTGTGTAGATTACATCATGTTCACCACCCAAAGACTAATTAGCATTCATTACCATATACATGTGCCTAATCACCTTTCACCCTCTGCCCTCCACCCTTCCCCTCTGGTAACCACCAATCCAATCTCTGTCTCTATGTGTTTGTTTGTTGTTGTTTTTAGCTTCTATTTATAAGTGAGATCACGCGGTATTTGACCTTCTCCCTCTGTCTTATTTTGCTTAGCATAATACCCTCAAGGTCCATCCATATTGTTGCAAATGGCAAGATTTCGTCTGTTTTATATAGCTGAGTAGTATTCCATTATGTATATATATCACATCTTCTTTATCCATTCGTCCCTTGATGGGCACCTAGGTTGCTTCCAAGTCTTGGCTATAGTGTATAATGCTGCAACGAACATAAGGGTGAGTATATCTTTACGCATTTATGTTTTCATGATCTTTGGATAAATACTCAGCAGTGGAACAGCTGGATCATATGGTAATTGTATTCTTAATTTTTTGAGGAATCTCCATACTGTTTTCCATAGTGGCTGCATCAGTTTGCACTCCCACCAGCAGTGTACGAGAGTTCCCTTTTCTCCACATCCTCTCCAACACTTTTTATTTCCTGTCTTGTTAATTACAGGCATTGTCACGGGCATGAGGTGATATCTCATTGTAGTTTTGATTTGTATTTCCCTGATAATTAGTTATGTTGAGTATCTTTTCATGTGTCTGTTGGCTATCTGTATATCTTCTTTGGAGAAATGTCTGTTCAGATCTTTTGCCCATTTTTTAATTGGGTTGTTAGATTTTTGTTGTTAAGATGTATGAGTATGTATGAGTTTTTTATATATTTTGGATAATAACCCCTTATCAGATACACGGTTTGCAAATATCTTCTACCAATTTTTAGGTTGTCTTTTGTTTTGTTGATGATTTCCTTTGCTGTGTAGAAGCTTTTTAGTTTGATGTAGTCCCATTTGTTTTATTTTTTCTTTTCTTTCCCTTGCCAGGTCAGACATGGTACTTGAAAATATGCTGCTAAGACCAATATCAGAGTGTGCTGCCTATGTTTTCTTCTAGAATTTTCATGGTGTCAGGTCTTACATTCAAGTCTTTAATCCATTTTGACTTAATTTTTGTATATGGTGTAAGATAATGATCTACTTTCATTCTTTTGCATGTTGCTGTCCGGTTTTCGCAACACCATTTATTGAAGAGACTTTCTTTTCTCCATTGTATGTTCTTGGCTCCCTTCTCAAAAATTAGCTGTCCACAGATGTGTGGGTTGATTTCTAACCTCTCGATTCTGTTCCATTGATCTGTGTGTGTGTTTTTGTGCCAGTACCATGCTGTTTTGGTTACTCTGGCTTTGTAGTATATTTTGAAATCAGGGAGTGTGACGTCTCCAGTTTGTTCTTTTTCTTCAAGGTTCCTTTCACTATTCAGTGTCTTTTGTTGTTCCGTATAAATTTTAGAATTCTTTGTTCTAGTTCTGTTAAAAAGTCATTGGAGGGGCCAGCCTGGTAGTGTAGTGGTTAAATTCATGCACTCTCCTATAACGGCCCCAGGGTTCACAGATTGGGATCCTATGCACTGTTCATCAAGCTGTGCTGTGGTGGCATCCCATATACAAAATAGAAGAAAACTGGCACAAATGTTAGCTCAGTGACAATCTTCCTCACCAAAACAACAACAAAAAAGTCATTGGATCTTAGATTGGGATTGCACTGAATCTGTAGATTGCTTAGGATGTATGGACATTTTCTATGTTAATTCTTCCAATCCAAGAGCACAGAATACCCTTCCATTCCTTTGTGTCTTTTTCAATTTCTTTTAACAATATTTTATAGTTTTCAGTGTACAGGTCTTTCAGCTCTTTGGTTAAATTTATTCCTAGGTATTTTATTCTTTTTGTTGCAATTATAAATGGAATTGTATTCTTAACTTCTCTTTCTGCTACTTCATTGTTAGTATATAAAAACACAAGTGAGGGGCTAGCCCGGTGGTATAGTGGTTAAGTTCACACACTCTGTTTTGGTGGCCTGGGGTTTGCCCGTTCAGATCCCAGGCATGGACCTACACACTGCTCATCAAGCCATGCTGTGGCAGTGTCCCATATACAAAGTAGAGGAAGATTGGCATAGATGTTAGCTCAGGGACCATCTTCCTCAAGCAAACAGGCAAGGATTGGATTAGCTCAGGGTTAGTTACAGGGCCAAACTTCCTCACACACACACACACACAAAAGCAACTGATTTGTGTATGTTGATTGTGTATCCTGCAACTTTACCATATTCATTTATTATTTCTAAAAGTTTTTTGGTGGATTCTTTTAGGGTTTCCAAAAGTAAAATCATGTCATCTGCTAGTAGTGACAGTTTTACTTCTTTCTTTCCAATTTGGATTGTTTTTGTTTCTTTTTCTCGCCTGATTGCTCTGGCTAGGACTTCTAATACTATGTTAAATAAGAGTGGTGAAAGAGGGCATCCTTGTCTGGTTCCTGATCTTAAAGGGACAGCTTTCAGTTTTTTGCTATTGAGAATGGTATTAGCTGTGGGTTTGTCATATATGGCCTTTATTATGTTGAGGTACTTTCATTCTATACCCATTTTATTCAGAGTTTTTATCATAAATGGATGCTGTATCTTGTCAAATGCTTTCTCTGCATCTGTTGAGATGATCACGTGATTTTTATTCTTCATTTTGTTAATGTGGTGTATCACATTGATTGATTTCTGGATGTTGAACCACCCCTGCATCCCTGGAATAAATACCACTTGATCATGGTGTATGATCCTTTTAATGTGTTGTATTCGACTTGCTAGTAGAAAACTGCAGTCTTTTAATGCATATCATTGCTTATAGTAGAAAATGGAAATGCTTTAGCATGCTACAGAAGACTCTTCAAAGTCTGGTCTACGTATTCAGTCTTCACTCTTGTCATCCTTTTTCATGTACATCTTGCTTTGGCAGGCCTGAACTACTGGAGTTCACGAACCTGGCATCCTGTTTCATATCACCAGGACTTCATTTCCTTCCCTGTTCCCTGAACCTGAGTTAATCACCCCTTAATAAGGGCAAGGAACCTACCTTATTTCTCTTTCCCTGCCTAGCATTTTCCTTAGGTCATTATGTTAAGTTGAAAATACTGTTTATAAGAACTAAGAGGCAAAATTATTGCATAAAGGAGGGAAACCATCAAGATTAGCTAGCAGAAATAAAAAAGTTTAGCTTAGTAAACTCAGGACCAATTGTACAGGTCATGCAGGCCTTGTAGGAGAGAGACACCACAGGGAAAGAACACACAGGCGGTGTTGTGGAATTGTCACTGTTTTGACCATATAAGTGAAGGCGGTCAAGTACCGAGTGAGAATCCAACCAGGCAGAGTTCAAGGTCATATTCACTTCAGAAGGCTCCAGCTTCAGCCCTCACTTTATGTTCCTTAAGTTAATGATATTACAGTGAGAAAAACCACATGAAAAGTGAGGTAAAAAGTAGTAAGAGGTAGAGCTACATTGGGTATAATTAGCTGCATCTTGGGGTGAAATCTGGAGACAAATTTGGGAGAGGACTCTATCACAGGCCAAGAATGAGCCTGCGGCCTTGGGATCTGGATCCTATGGGCCTTGCTTCTCTTGCTGACTTGGTTGGAGTCACTGTGAGGCCCTATGCTGTCTAACCTAGTCTACTCTGGCACCGTTTCTTGGAAGGACACCCTAGAAATCAAGAAATCAGGGTTGGGAAAAGTCCCCTCTCCCGGAGCCTGGGTTAGTGTTCAGAGCAATTTAGGGAGCCTGATGCTCTGTTCTCCGCGATCTTGCCCCATCCCAGCGTGGAGCAATGCGGCAGCCAACACACAAAAGGCACTTAATGAGCTCAAAGCGGCACATAGAATATTTGAAAATATTTCAATTATTTTGTATTTTCACCAGATGCTCAGCAGTTAGTAACTAATATTATTTGACTATTTTAGCTCTATAATACCACCTTCATCATTAAAGATTATATGCTATCTGGAGATGGATACTGGTGGTGATTGTACAACAATGTGTATATACTGAATGCTTCTGAACTATACACTTAAAAATGGTTAAGATGGTTAAAATGGTTAAGATGGTAAATTTTGTTACATATATTTTACCACAATAAAAAAGGTTATATGTCAAAGATAATATATATTATACATGTACATGTTTAAATATATAATATATATTTATTTTAATTGTGGTAAAAAACTCATAACAAAATTTACCATCTTAAGCATTTTTAAGTGTGCAGTTCTCTATCTGGCTTATTTTGCTTAACATAATATCCTCAAGGTCCATCCAATGTTGTTGTGAATGGGATGAATTTATCCTTTTTAATGGCTGAGTAGTATTCCATTGTATATATACACCATATCTTCTTTATCCAGTCATCAGTTGATGGGCACTTAGGTTGCTTCCACATCTTGGCTATTGTGAATAACGCTGCAATGAACACAGGGGTGCATGGGTCTCTTTGAATTGCTGATTTCAAGTTTTTTGGATAGATACCCAGTAGTGGGATGGCTGGGTCATATGGTGTTTCTATTTTTAATTTTTTGAGAAATCTCCATACTGTTTTCCATAGTGGCTGCACCAGTTTGCATTCCCACCAGCAGTGTGTGAGGGTTCCTTTTTCTCCACAGTCTCTCCAACATTTGTTATTTTTCGTTTTGGTTATTTTAGCCATTCTAACGGGTATAAGGTGATATCTTAGTGTGGTTTTGATTTGCATTTCCCTAATGATCAGTAATGATGAGCATCTTTTCAAGTGCCTGTTGGCCATTTGTATATCTTCTTTGGAGAAATGTCTGTTCATATCCCCTGCCCATTTTTTGATTGGGTTGTTTGGTGTTTTGTTGTTGAGTTGTGTGAGTTCTTTATATATTATGGAGATTAACCCTTTGTCAGATATACAATTTGCAAATATTTTTTCCCAGTTGATGGGTTGTGTTTTTGTTTCAATCCTGTTTTCGCTTGCCTTGTAGAAGCTCTTCAGTCTGATGAAGTCTCATTTGTTTGTTCTTTCTATTGTTTCCCTTGTCTGAGAAGACATGGTGTCCAAAAAGATCCTTTTAAGACTGATGTCAAAGAGTGTACTGCCTATATTTTCTTCCAGAATTATTCTGGTTTCAGGTCTTACCTTTAAGTCTTTGATCCATTTTGAACTTATTTTTGTGAATGGCATAAAAGAATAGTCTATTTTCATTTTTTTACTTGTTGCTGTCCAGTTTTCCCAGCACCATTTGTTGAAGAGACTTGCTTTTCTCCATTGTATGACCTCAGCTCCTTTGTCGAAGATAAGCTGTCCATAGATGTGTGGTTTTATTTCAGGGCTTTCAATTCTGTTCCACTGACCTGTGAGTCTGTCTTTGTGCCAGTACCACATTGTTCTGATTACTCTAGCTTTGTAGTATATCTTGAAGTCAGGGATTGTGATGCCTCCATCTTTGTTCTTTTTTCTCAGGACTGCTTTAGCAATTCAGGGTCTTTTGTTGTCCCATAGATACTTTATATAAGTAGAATCATATAGTATTTGCCTTTTTGTGATTGGCTTATTTCACTTAGTATAATATCCTCACAGCTCATCCACGTTGCAGAATGTGACAGGATTTCCTTCTTTGTAAGGCTAAGATTCTGTTGTATGTATATACCACATTTTGTTTATCCATTAATCCATCAATGGACGTTTGAGTTGATTCCACTTCTTGGCTATTGTGAACAGTGCTGCTATGAATATGGATATACAAATAGCTCTTTGAGATCCTGCTTTCAATTCTTTTAGATATATACTAACAAGTGTGATTGCTAGATTATATGGTAATCCTATTTTTAATTATTTGAGGAATGACCATATTGCTTTCCATAGCAGCTACATTTCCATCAACAACACACAAGTGTTGTTTCAATTTCTCTACATCCTTGCCAACACTTCTTTTCTTTTTTTTTTTTTTCATAATAGCCATTCTAATGGGCATGAGATGATGTTTCACTATGGTTTTAATTTGCGTTTCCCAAATGATTAATGATGTTGAGCATATTCTCATATGCTTCTTGGCCATTAGTATATAATTTTTGGAGAAATGTTTATTCAAGGCTTTTGCCCATGTTTTAACTGGCTTTTTTTGTTGTTGTTGAGTTGTAGGAGTTCTTTATATATTATGGATATTTATTTTCTCCCATTCTGTAGGTTGACTTTCCACTCTGTAGATTGTGTCCTTTGATGTACAGAAGTTTTAAGTTTGATCTAGTCCCAGTTACCTATTTTTGCTTTGGTTGCCTATGCTTTTGGCGTCGTATCCAAAAATCATTGCCAAATCCAATGTCATGAAGCTTTCCCCCTATGTTTTCTTCTGGGAGTTTTACAGTTTTAGGTCTTATGTTTATATCAAAGACATTTTTAAAGTACAATGGCATCTGTTTTATTGGTTTAAGAGGTATGCTATGCCTTCTTCTTCAAAAATGATGCCGAAAAATACAGAACTTTGATACTTTCCTAGTTGTTTTACATGATTATCTTAGTACTCTGCAAAATGAAAACTTAAAAATTTGTGAAGGTGTAAAGAATTTTAAAGCTTATTGAAAAAATACTATTTACTTGACAAATGTGAAATACAAAAGTACATCAATTGCAGCTGAAGACAAATACACGAGTAGAGATGAGCATTTCATTTTTGTGAAAGTGTGTCTTTGTAAATTACAAAATTCAATACAAGAATGAGGGATGTGCATGGGGCCGGCCCCATGGCCCAGTGGTTAAGTTTGCATGCTCCACTGCAGCAGCCTACTGTTTTGCTGGTTCGGATCCTGGGTGCAGACCTAGTACCACTCATCAAGCCACGCTGAGGTGGCATCCCACATGGCACAACTAGAAGGACCCACAACTAAAATATACATCCACGTACTGGGGGGCTTTGGGGAGAAGAAGGAAAAGTTAAAAAAATAAAATCTTAAAAAAGAAAAGAATAAGGGATGTGCCTGGGTTGGAAGTCTGTCCTGGCATTTTGATCATTATTGTAGGCCAGGTGATAATTACAGAGAGTATCACTACCTGCGTAAGCTGGTTGCTTTTCCATCTGGCCTGACTAAACAATTCTGAGGGCTTGAGGTTTTAGTCCACAGACCGTTCAAGGATCACTTGAAGAAAAAATACGTCCTCGTTGTTGTCTGAAAACTTTCCATTGGTAACCTCTGGCAATTCAAGAAAGCCCCATTCTCAAACTTGCACAATGGGTGTCAGGTCCTTGGAAGAAAAGTCGGGCACTCTTTCAAGAAATGTGGCATTGCCAATACTTTTGAGAGCCAAGAGGAGAAACTCATGTGGAAAAATGGGGACACGAGGGCTCTGAGTCTGAAAGTGATTCAGAAGAATTGGATCCGGAGTGTGAAGATGTTTTAGGAATATCTTTATTTCACTTAATTTTCCTTCTTTATGTATGTAAGAGAGAGATAGAAGGCAAAATTTATGTTTCAAAATGTCTGAAAGAACTTTCACTATTTGTACAAAATAGAATTACTAAAAGATAAGAAATTAGTGAGTCAGAGTTTAATTGATGCCTTTTTTCTTTCCAAGTGGTACATAAAGTAGTGGTGTGCTTCACAATCAATGGTGTTTTGGAGTCAGGGAAAATTAGTTAATTACGTAGGAAAAAAGTGGTTGCAAATACATTGGCTAAGAGAATGAGGATTTGAAGAACTCTTGGTCTTGTGGTATAAATGTCCCAAAGTTAAAAAAAAAATCTGACAGGGGTAAACTCTTAGTTCTTTCCTTAAGTTCAAAACAGAGAATGAGAGAAATCTGATTGAATGTATGTTCATGTGGCGGGGGGAGTGGGAACCCTGGAGGCTCTGGCTGACCACAGACAAATGATGTAAGCAGTTAATCTAACCTGACCATGGGCCACCTGAATGGAAACTGCCCCCATAGGAAGGGGGCTCACTGAATTCCATGCTGAGCAGATCATCATGGTAAATTCCCTGCTTAGTTTTTTCTCTTTCACATTCATCACTACCTAGATAATAATCAGAATACACTAGTATGTTCACCTAATTATCTTATGTAATGTCTGCCTCCCTCACCAGAACAAGACTTCCATGGAGCCTGGGATATTCATGTCTTGCTCACCGCTGTATTGTTGTACCTAAAACAGTGCCTATGGCATTGATGCTCAATGTCAGTTGAATGAATAAGTGAATTTTGTTCAATTTAAGAGCCAAATTAGAGATGAGCTGGCATATGTTTATAAGAAAGTGTGTTCAGGACAGTGAGGGGTCTGAAGACCCTGACAGGTGTCCTTCAACTATGTGCCAAATAATAAGTGAGGAACAGGATGCCATCTGAATGTATTTTAAGGGGTGTCACACAGAAGAGGCTGGCAATTGAGGAGGTAGGTACACAGAGGAGTATTCACCCAAACTTTAGGAGGCAGGGCAGAATAGGACTGTGGAGTGCTCAGTTCTTTAAATATAATATAAAGATATACAGCAAAAAATCAGAGGTGAGAGAGATTTTTGTCCCACTTAACTGGAAAGCAGACTACCAGCAACCTCAAAAATCTAGTACTCAAATAACCACGCAACTTATAAAAAGAGTTCTTAAAAAGCCCATCCACTTTTTCTGTAAGAGAGGCATGAAGCCACCCTCAGCTCCCCTTTCTACCAAGTGTGGGTTGGACTTAAGTCTTCAAGCATACTTTCACAATTTTTGTCATAACTGAGTACCAGTTGCACTTTCATGTCCTTACTTTTTTTTTTTTGCTGAGGAAGATTAGCCCTGAGCTAACATCTGTTACCAATCTTCCTCTTTTCGCTTGAGGATTGTCCCTGAGCTAACATCTGTGCCAGTCTTCCTCTATTTTGTATGTGGGATGCTGCCACAGCATGGCTTGATGATTGGTGTGTAGGTCCGCACCCAGGATCTGGACCCGTGAACCCTTGGCTACCAAAGCAGAGCATGCAAACTTAATCACTACGCCACCAGGCTGGCCCCTTGAATTTTTTCTTTTAATTTTCATTTTAAACTTAAATTCATTTCATAAAGAATTTATATCTCTCATATAACCATAAAAACAGAATCACCACAAGTATAAAGTTGTCATACAATGAAAAGAAAACACTAATTAGATTCTAGCTAGGTATCGTTATCTGCCAAAGACTCTGAGTCACGCTCTGCTCTCTCTTTGTTGAAAAGGAAAATCAGCCATTCGAGAGATGTTGAAGATATAAAGAACTGAAAAGGGCACAACTTTCAGTCTGCGAGATCAATGTCATTTAATTCTGTGTGTACAACTTAAAAGCACCTCCTGTCCAATGCCAAGACATTTGGTGGAGGCTTGGAGACCCACTGGGGTAGAAGTAGCAAGGGTACAATGATAGCAGCAAAAGGGACAGGTGACATTAGAAGAAATAAAATGAATTATAAAACTAGACAAAAGAACTATAAAACCTTTACAGTCTGGGGTCACTTAAAGGGCTTTCCACACTTCATCAGCCAAAATCGATAATGATAATGAGATCATCCTGTCCATCTACTGTTTCAGAACACGGTTTTCAAAGGCAAAGTTATGCAACATGTTAAAAACAATCACCAAGAGGACAGCTATAAGAGAGTGACGTTGGGGCTTAGATGTTCCTGTTCAGGCAGAGAATATATTTCTAAGGAACACCTCGTTCTATGGTGATGTTAGAGAAATTTTGGTCAACGGAATAAATCCAGCTTTTCTGGTCTAATCCACATCCTTTTACTCTCAATAAAGTAAGGTTACTGTCTCCAGTCTCAGTGCAAAAGAAATGTTTATGCATGAAACACACATACTCACACACACATGGGAGTTCCGGGAGGAATGACAAACTGAGACATCCAGAAAAGTTACAAAGGGAGAAAAAAAATACTGAACATCCACACTAACAAGCCTAAGTTTATGTAAAGATCACGTTCATTTTGGGCCCAGTGCTCTAGATAAATTATTCAACCATCTCAAGTGTGCATGTTCTTCTATCAGGAGGTCTGTGTCTTTTGACAAATAGCACTCAGATTGATTTGACAATTATGGTAAGTGCTTAAAAAATACTTATGAAAGGACAAGCAGAATGAAAAATTAGATGTAACATCAACCTATTCCATTCAGAGCTCCAGGGTGCTCATGGAGCAGCGGGGTGGAAAGGAGACTCTGGACCATACTGCCCGCATCCAGATCCCTGCTCTGCCACTTGCCAGCCTGGCAGGGTGCTGTGCACCACGTGCCTCAGTTTCACCAACTGCAAAGTGAAAAGAATAATAGAATCCATCCACTAAGGTTGTTAGGAGGACTAAATAAGTTAATACTGGTTTCTAGAAAGTCTCTGGCCCGTAGTCTGTGCTACACAATTGTTGGCCACTTGTTAAATAAAATAAGGTCCACCTTGTGGAAAGAAAGGCAATAGACTATTCTCACTTAGAGCATTAGGCCCTGGAAGCAAATGGCCTGGGTTCAAATCATGGTTATGCCATTTCCTAGATCTGAAACAAGTTACTTTGCCTGAGACAGGGGTAATGATAGTACTAACTTCACAGAGTTGCTCTTACAGGAACTGTAAAACACCAGCCCAGTGCCTGGCACAAAGGAAACACTCAGACATCAGGGATGTGCCCGTCTGTTGGTGGTCCAGTTTGGAAAAGACAGTTTCAGGGTCTCAGAGACAAGTCACTGTTGGTTTAAAAAATCTCCAGAAAGAAGATGATTGTAGAGATATGGATTTATTCCAAAATCATGGTCTGGCTCCCAACCTGTAGCACTCTAGGTCAGAGGCCCCTAACTCATGC